>NC_060067.1:80165151-80468181 GCF_922984935.1 Meles meles | reverse complement strand
TAATTCTACAAAGCCAACAATATCTTGATTCCAAAACTAGACAAAGACTCCACAAAAGGTAAATTACAGCTCAAATCCCTGATGAACATGGGTGCAAAAATTCTTAACAAAATATTAGCATCTTAAATCCAATGGTACATTAAAAGACTCATTCACCAGGATCAATCAGATTTATTCCTGGGCTACAAAGGTGGTTAAATATTCATAAATCAATTAATCTAATATATCACATTAATAAAGCAAAGGATAAGAACCATATGATCCTCTCAATAGATATGCAATAGATGCAGAAAAAGCATTTGACAAAATATAGCATCCACTCATGATTAAAAACCCTCAACAAAGTAGAGGTGAAGGGAACATACCTCAACATCATAAAGGACATATATAAAAGATCCACAGCTAATCCTCAATAGGGAAAAACTGAAAGATTTTCCTCTACAGTCAGGAATAAAATAATATGTCCACTCTCACATTGTTATTTCACACAGTACTGGAAATCCTAGCCTCAGTAATTGGACAACAAAAGAAGTAAGTCATCCAAATGGGAAAGGAAGTCAAACTTTCGCTATTCACAGACAACATAATAGTCTATGCAGAACACCCAAAAGACTCCACCAAAAAATTGCTAACACTGATACATGAATTCAGCAAAGTCATAAGATACAAATTCAACATACAGAAATATGTTGCATTTCTATACACCAACAATGAAGAAGCAGAAAGAAAAATCAAGGAACAAATCCCATTTGCAATTGCACTAAACCCCATAAGATATCCAGGAATAAACCTAAACAAAGAGGTAAAAGATCTGCACTCTGAAAACTATAGAACACTTACAAAAGAAATTGAAGAAGACATAAAGAAATGGAAAACATTCTATGCACATGGGTTGGAAGAGCAAATATTGTTAAAATATTTATATTACTGAAAGCAAACTATACATTTAATGCATTGTCTATGAAAATGCCATGAGCATTTTTCACAGAACTAGAGTAAGCAGTTCTAAAATTTGTACAGAACCACCAAAGATCCCAACTAAACAAAGCAATATTGAAAAAGAAGAGCAAAGTTTGGTGCACCACAATTCCAGATTTCAAGTTATATTACAAAGCTGTAATCATCAAACAGTATGGTATTGGCATAAAAACAAACACATAAATCAATGGAACAGAATAGAAATCCCAGAAATGGACCCACAACTATATGGTTAACTAATATTTGACAGAATGGGAAAAGATACTGAATGGAAAAAAGACAGTGTTTTTAACAAATAGTGTTGGGAAGACTAGACGGATGAGATACCACTCTACACCTGTCAAAATGACTAAAATTAACAACATAGGTAACAACAGATGTTGGCAAGGATGCAGACAAAGGGGAGCCCTCTTACACTGTTGATGGGAATCTAAGCTGGTTCAGCCCCTGGGAAAATAGTATGGAGGTTGCTTAAAAAATTAAAAATAGACCTTATAACCTAGCAATTGCACTACTAGGTATTTACCCAAAGGATAAAAAAAAAAATAGTGATTCAAAGGGGCATATTTATTTATCAAATAAAATAGTGATAATATTTATAGCAACATTATCAACAATAACCAAATTATGGGAAAATCACAAATGTCCATCGACTGATAAGTGGGTAAAGAGGATATGTAATAATACTCAGCCATAAGAAAGAATAAAGTCAGTTGCAATGACATGGGTGGAGCTAGGGCCTTATTCTAAGCAAAATAAGTCAGTCAGAGAAAGGCAAATGCCATATGATTTCACTTATATGTGATTTAAGAAAAAAGAAAAAAAAAACAGATGGACATAGGGGAAGGAAAAGAAAAAAAGAAGAAAGAAAGAGGAGGAAGCAAACCATAAAAGACAATTATAAAGAATAAACTGAGAGTTGCTGGAAGGGATATGGGCAGGGAATGGGCTAAATAGGTGATGGGCATTAAGGAGGGCATGTGTTGCGATGAGCACTGGGTATTTTATGTAAGTGATGAGTCACTAAACTCTACTCTTAAAACTAATATTACACTATATGTTAACCAACCATAATTTATAAAAACTTGAAACATAAAAAAGTTTCAATATTCCTTTTTAATATACAAAAGTTTCAGAATTCAGTAACTCCTATTTTTATTTAGATAAACACTATTTAAATCCTAATGCTAAAAGCAAAACAAATTAATTGAGAACTATTTATATGCAAGACAGCATCATAATCTTAAGAGAAGTAAAACCATTTTTTTTTTCTTTAGTGAAAGAGCCATAAATGAAAGAAATTGTATCGTTTGGGTTTCTACGAATGTGACTTTGATAGTTATTTTATATTTAAAACCATTTTGGATCATCGAAATGATAGTGTCACTTTTTCAGATTAATATCTTGGCAATTTTACAGGGAAAAAATCTAAAATGTGTAAATATAAATATTTTATTAGATGCCTAATGTGCTTTGGTAGTCAAATTGTGTATAAGATTACATGAATTGTCCATTTCCATAAGTCATATGCTTAGATAAGTCAATATGTTTGCCCATCATAACAGGTGCTTTTTATGCATTTAGTTGAAGGGATTATAAATATATGGCAGATAAATATATGAAGACTAGCTATGTATCTCATATCTGAGGAGCTATTATCCACTTATTTGAAAAATGATACCTATTTTATATCAATATATTTTCAACTTTCAATAAGAATTATAGTAAACTATTAAACATTGTGAAAGCAGAATAAATTATTATATGCTATTAAAATAAAAAATTAGAAGGAAGAGAGGCTTTGGTATACAAGTGAGAGATAGAAAAACCAAAAATGCAATGCCTGGAAAGATTGGCACAGGGCCAGTCCATCTTTTCTGGATGTATAGCTATGAAACCAAAAGCATCCACATTCAATGCAGATGAGAAGAGTGAGATTCTATAAATGCATTTAGGAGCTATCAATTCTACAGCAGCCAACTTTATTCACCTATTAAATTCTGACTATATTGGGACAGCAGTCATGAGTTGGAGTCTTGAGGAGAAATCTCCACTACAACAATTACAGGTTTCATGTTGCAGCATATTTTAAATAAAATCAAGTATTTTATGAAGTAGATTGCATAATATTGGCCTAGGTCATATTCCTTGGGAAATAACTAAAGGAATGCATAAAGATCCTGTTTTTTTGAATATGTTCATATAGTTGTTATTTACATATTTCATTATAAAGTCATAATTTTGAATGCTCTAAATGTTGGCCAAGTATTTATTGGATGTTTATACTTCCTTTTGATGGCAAAAAGGAAACAATTTTTAACTTGTCATCCTGTAAGTTTGGTTCACTGTGAGAGTAATTCAGATGAGACTAAATATATTTCAGTAGCCAGACATTGAATATAAGCACAGATGGAATTTCTTTTTCTAATAGAGAATACATTTCAGTTAATACTAAATTTGACTTGTGTGCACCTGAGGACCTTCAATGGCCAACTAATTTAGAAAGATGATTTTCTGAAGAGAAGCTGGAGAGTAAGTTATTAAAGCAATTATCTCTAAATGAGAAATGAGGAATCTTTAATCCATTTTTATCCAAATCTCAAGTGTTTAATACATGACTCTGCATGAATCAAATGCATGGATATCCAAGCTGACCGCACCTGGAAAACTGATTTGTCACTTAAACATCCCATCTTTCTGAGTACAAAGAATAACAAGAAAAAAAATACCTTTGTCCCTTTTACATTTAGTCACTATTTATTACATTAATATATAAAAATGCATGGAAGATTACAGTTAGAAAATGATATAAAGCAAGCTAAGATACAAAGTTATCATGAATTTTGTCCTTATTCTGATTTGTTTTGTAATATACAACTGATACATTTTAATTGGCTCAACCTTTGATTTTGTTTTGAATGCTCAGGGTCAAGATTTGATTTCAATGAAGATTAAGTTTGTGTATTTATGGTTGAGATTATCCAGTAAACTCATCAAATTTATAAACTTGATCATGACATGAAATCTTAAGAAATTACATTATGTTCACTAAAATTTAACTTCTTGATACCAGTGAATGCATTTTTCAGTATGCATTATTGTATTTCAGAGAGATGCAAGGTTATCCATGTAAATTTTCTTGCCACATGAGGATGAAATGAATGAAGAAGAAGGGAAAACTAGTGGTTGGTGGAAATGGAAGGTAAGAAGTTTGGAGAAGATTTGATTCTCAACCTATATGAGATTCTCTGAAATTTCATTAAGTTTTAGATGCTTTCTCCTTATGTACTCTCAAGCATAAGGGCACTCAGTGAAAATAAATTAAAAGTAGCTTCTGCTAAATTATTACTAAACTGTTACCTAGAAAGAGGGCTAACAAGTTATGGACAATAAATAATTGGGAAATAGTTTTTCACCATTTATATTTCCTTAACTGGGGTTCTCTAGAGATAAGCTTTTGACAAGATACTAATGATTTCAATCACAATTAAACACAGTTATAACATACACATAATGAAGCATATAAAACCATAAGTGTACAGCTAAATGAATTATAATAAAATCAACAGACTCACAGAATAAGACATTACCATGAAATCAGAATTTTTTTTTTTTACTCCCCACAATTTATTACCTTAATCCTCCTCCTGAGAAGTAAATTAAATTCTAACATATAGAGTCATAGATTAATATTGGTCACTTTGGAAATTCTTGTAATGGGAACCATGCAAATACATTCCCTTGTGACTGGATTAATATTCTCTATATAATTTGTCATGTGTACTGGATATTATCCATCATCATTTTTTGAATTAATGTTCTCTCATCTCTCTTTCATTTCCTCTGGGACTCCAATACCACATCTGCTGAATTCACAGTATCTTATGTATCATGTATGTTGGTTTTTAAATTAATTTTATAGAGGCACCTAAGTGGCAGAGTAGGTTAACCATCTAACTCTTAATTCTGGCTCAGGTCGTGATCCAGGGTACAAGGATGGAGCCCTAGTTGGGTTGTGTGCTCAGTGTGGAGTCTGCTTGTCCCTCTCTCTCTACTCCTCTCCCTGCTCTCTCACACACATACAAATAGATAAAATAGATAAAATAAAATACATAAAATAGATAAAATAGATAAAATAAAATACATAAATAAAATAATAAATAAATTAACCTTATAATTGTCTCTTTGAACTTCAGATTGTACTTTTACTTCTGATATATCTTCAAGTCAACTAATTCTTTGGATTTCAAAAATCTGTGGTAAAACCTACCTATACAATGTGAATTTCAGTTATTCTATCTTCAGTTTTGGAATTTATGTTTAACTATTGCTCTACAATTTCTCTTTCTCTGGTGAAAAATTTTACCTTGTAATTTATTATCTGAAACATACTAATAAAATTATTTTAAATCATATATCTGATAAATTTATATCTGGATCCTCCTTTGGGCTGATTTTATTTTCTCACTTGGTTTAGTGTCAATTCATATATATTTACATAACTTAGTTTTTGGATTATCAAATATTTCATATTAAAAGTTAAAAATATTTGAGGTTTGGGATAATGTTATATAGAAGATGGTTAAGGTTAGTTAGTGTTAGATTAGTATGGTAGGAATATATTACCTTGATCTATTCAGGCACTGAACTAGTTTTGAATCTTGGGCTAAGTCTCTGTGAAGTGTTATCAGTCTAATACACTTCTGTCCTATGGTGATTTACTCCCTATTTTCCATTCTAAGTCTCTCTTTTTTATAGTCTCTTCTTGTTAGAAGATACTAAACTTTAGAAGATACTAAACTTTTTAGAAGATACTTAACAGTCCCCTGCTGAGTGAGACTGTTGAAAGCTCCATATAGCTTTAAAGCCTCTTCTTACTAACAGATATTTGACCGGTTCGTCAGGCTTTTAGCTACACATTTTAAAAAAATATTTTATTTATTTGACAGAGAGAAATCACAACTAGGCCGAGAGGTGGGCAGAGAGAGAGGAGGAAGCAGGCTCCCTGCTAAGCAGAGAGCCTGATGCAGGGCTCAATCCCAGAACCCTGGGATCATGACCTGAGCTGAAGGCAGCGGCCTTAACCCACTGAGCCACCCAGGCTCCCCTTAACTACACATTTTGAATCAAATAATATCTCAAGGAGCTAGCAGTGCCAAATATCAGGCTGACATTTCATGGCTTCTTTTGTTCCTTTCATTTTGGTCCTGCAAGTCTTCATTGCTTGATAGTTTTCTAATGCCCTCAAACAGACACTTTTTGACACTCTGAGATTTCATAGTTGATTTTTCTTTTTACTAGCAGTCTCAGTTCAAAAAACTCATGCCAGAAACAACACTAAAACATTAAAATATTTATTATCTGCAAGGGAGTGAGATAGATGACTTACATGTTTTATGTCAAATAATGTTTACAAGAACTCTACAAATCTTCACATTCACATTAAAAGTGCTTAAATTGGAGCAAAACAGGTGTGTCTGTGTGAATCAGTTGGTTAAGTGTCTGACTCTTGATTTAGGCTCAGGTCAGGATATCAGTGCCCTGAGATTGAGTCCCTCAATGAGCTCCATGTTCAGCAGAGTCATCTTGAGATTTTCTTTCCCTCCGCTCCCCCTAATATTCTCTCTCTCTCTCTCTCTCAAATAAATAAATTAATTAAAAAAATAATAAGATAGAGCAAAAAATGTTCTTTAAGCATTTTAACAGATGCTTAAAAACATGACTATATACAAATACATGGCATCATTTCACCCTGGGTTTCACTGGAATGCCATTCAGCAAGTGTTTACCATCAAAATAGACCTTGAAAAAGTATTGACTAGATGAATTGGTTTTATGGAAATCTTCACAGTATTAAAAAATACATTTTGGGGCACCTGGGTGGCTCAGTCAGTTGAGTGTCCTACTCTTGATTTCAGCTCAGGCCATGACCTCAGGGTCATGAGATCAACCACCCCCCAATCTGACTCCATGTGTGAAGTCTGTTTGTCCTTCACCTTCTCCTCCTTCTCTCTCTCTCTCTCTCTCAAATAAATAAATAAATAAAATCTTTAAAAAATACATTTTTGGTTAAGCTAAATTCAAATTCACATATTAAGTAAATTTTAATTAATACATGCCCAATTGAAAAAAAAAAGTAATAGTTAAAATGTGACCAATTTGTTTATTCCAGATTGAATAGATGAAAAATTGCAACCATAAAAGAAATAAAAGAGTAGGAGTACCAAACAAATATGAAAGTTGGTTACTGAAAAGAGTGAGTTTCTTATTTTATAAGTTATGATCATTCTCAAGTAACAACTTCTAATTAATATAATATGGATATTCAGAACAATATATGAAATTAATGACCAAAGACAGTATACATAAGAACTCTCCTTTCTTTTTTTGCAATCCAGAGTGAATGGTGTGTGTGTGCATATGTGTGTTATCTAAAAGCCTATGTAAACATTATTAATGTTTACAAAATCCCATTTGCACAAACTTGTTTTAATGCCTGTATCACATAAGAATTTAATGACTTATTAATTAGAGTTGTCCAGTGGAAAAAATATCCAATAGGATGTGTGTATTTATAGAGAAATTTATTTTAAGGAATTTGTTCAGTGATTGTGGGAGCTGACATGTCTGAAATCTGCAGGGCAGGCTCTAGACCTAAGGAAAGAGTTGATGTGGTTC
Organism: Meles meles; assembly: GCF_922984935.1. Lineage (NCBI taxonomy): Eukaryota > Metazoa > Chordata > Mammalia > Carnivora > Mustelidae > Meles > Meles meles. Next base: position 80,460,525 of record NC_060067.1, on the reverse strand, counting down.
AAGACCAAACACAATCTAGAGACAGAATTTTCTCCTCCTTAGAGGACCTGAGTCTATTTAGGCCTTCAACTGGTTGGATGATATCCATTCACATTATGGAGGGTAATCTGGTTCACTAAAAGTCTACTTGTATGAATGTCAATCTTTTAAATATCCATTCACAACAACATTCAATCTGGTGTTTGAATAAATACTTGGGTTCTATGGCATGCCAAGTGATACATAAAATTAACCAACACAATAACCCAGCAGCTCCTAATGTATGATTTTATACATATAGAATGTTGAACTTTATTTTTTTTTTCTTTAAGTGATGAAGCCAAAACAGAAAGTTCACACTGTCAAATTATAAAGTTTAGTGTTTAGAGTCATTCAAAAGCTTTATGGAGACAGGAATACATCCAATTCCATGATATCTCCAGATCTAGGTTGAGTAAAATGAAGAGAAGGGAGTTGGTATGCCCCAGAACCTTATTAAAGGTAGTATAGGAACCATTTAAGGTATATATTCTGTCAAACACTGAAGGAAAGGTGGCCGACAGGTTCTCAGGAAAAGATAGAGGCCCGTCAGTAACTGATTTTCATATATAAGACATTTGCTCCCATAAAGAGAAGCTGGTAAAGGAATTGCAATTCTTCAATTAAAAAAGTACACAATGGGCGCCTGGGTGGCTCAGTGATTTAAACCTCTGCCTTCAGCTCAGGTCATGATCTCAGGGTCCTGGGACTGAGGCTGCATTGGGCTCTCTGCTCAGCAGGGAGCCTGCTTCTCCCTCTCTCTCTGCCTGCCTCTCTGTCTACTTGTGATCTCTCTCTCTCTGCCAAATAAATACATAAAATCTTTTTTTAAGTACACATTGACACATGTAAATATTATACAGTCAATCATCATTCATGGATTCCATATTTGTAAATTTTCTTAACTCACTAAAGTTTATTTTTATCTCCCAAATTGATATTCCATTGGCATTTTTTGGTCACTTACAGAAATATGCAAAGAGATGAAAAATTTGAATCATATGCACATTTCCATCTGCAGCTGTACTTCTTGTTTCAGGTTTCACGCCATAAATGTGTTCTTTCTGTGGTCTATTTAATGTCATATTTATTTAAATTGTTGTACCTTTTGTCAGGGATTTGTTTAAAATGTTCCCTAAGTGTAGTGCTAAAGTACTATCTAGTTTTCCTAAGCACAAAGAAAATACATAGGTTAGATTGACTTTATTTGCACATGAGTTATAGTGCTGTTGGCCATGCATTCAATATTAATGAATCAGCATTAAGGATTAAATAAAGTGTCTTTAAGGAGAAATGCACATAAAACAAGATTATATATTGATCAGTTGATGAAAAGGTGGAGACTAGAAGCTCGCAAGGACCTAACTCTGTATTTCACTTAAGAACATCTCAGTGTACTCTGATTCAGTGTTCCTGGTGAATTTAGAGAACACATTTACCACAGATAACAAGAATAGACTGTGTCTGTGTGTCTGAGTATCTATTGAGATATATATAATATCATATAGAAAATAGCATTTTATTATATTAATATATGATAATATAATTATTATTGACAGATTGGTAGGCCAAGAGGTTGGGGGAGAAACCCATTTAGCTTTGAATTAAGGATTACTAAATTTAATTTTCTAGGTGCCTGAGTGGCTCAGGCAGTTAAGTGTCTGCCTTTGGCTCAGGTGGTATCAGTCCCGTGTTGGACTCCTTGGGCTTGGCGGGATGTCTGCTTCTCCCTTTCCCTCTGCCTACTGTTCCCCCTGCTTCTGCATGTCTTCTCTCTGTTTATGTCAAAAAAAAAAAAAAAAGAAAAAGAAAAGAAATTTTCTTTTTTTTTAAGATTTTATTTATTTTTCAGAGAGAGAGAGCAAGAGAGAGCAACCACAAGCAGGGGGGAGTGGCAGCAGAGGGAGAAGCATGCTCCCCACTGAGCAAGGAGCCTGATGCAGGACTCTATCCCAGGACGCTAGGATCATGAGCTGAGCCGAAGGCAGACACTTAACTAAGCCACCCAGACGGCTCTAAATTTAATTTTCAAATGGTCACTTTACTCCAGGTCTTATGATTAAAAAAAAAAAAATCATTTCTTTAATTTAGCATGTCTCACTTTTAAATCAGCAACAACAAAGTTAATTTTACTTAATTTTATTGAGGAATAATTCACACATATTAAAACTCTCATATTTTAAACATACACATCCTTAACTTGTGACAGTACTGAAGGGGTCTGTGATCAAAGGAGCAAGACTGATGCAAAACGAAGGTCAAGCAAAGCTTTATTTCGTGCCAGCACCGAGAATCAAACCGACCAGCCAGGGCCGTCTCTTACAGAGAGAGCTACCACCCCCAGCCTCACAGCCTAGCTTTTACAGAGCAAGGGCCATGTGGTTGAGCCTGGCCAATGAGATTGTCTCCATCTAGCCTGACTCATCCTTGCATTCTGGACTCTGTTAATCTCCACCTGACCTGAACTATCCTTGTTAGGTTAGCCCCTTGTAGATTTGGGCTCTATTATCAGGGACTGGTCGACCTTATTTTACTGTTTTCCCAGACTTGCTTTTAAGTAAGTTCCCCTGGGGAAGGGGCAGGGTCAGTTTGAGTTTTACTGCATAAACAACAAAACGGCTGTTTAACCGAGATGGAGTAATCTGGCTAAGTAGGCCCCTACAATACAAACTTGTGACAAATCTACACACCTGTGTTCCACTCTTAGCTCCACAGCGGCTGTTCTTGGGAAGAATTTAGTTGTCCCACTTTATACACACAAATGGTAGCTCTCTATCACTATCTCACAGGAGATCCCAATGGACACCTTGGGCAGCCTTTCTATGCAGCTTTCTACTTTGGGATGCTATTGCAGATTAAAACCAATCTGCTTCCCCAAACTCTGATCTGTGCCTCCTCAATTTTTATATATATATATATATATGTGTGTGTGTGTATAATTTTTATATTTGTAATTCAGTTCTCTTAATTGCTGGTGGGAAATTTTTTGCAGGCATAGATCTACATTATTAGGGGACTTGTCTGCTTCTCTTTTCTCAGATATAGCAGTCTTGTGTTCTTTTTTGTTACTACCTTAAAGCAGTTACCTCATATATTTTACCTGGCTTTATAGTTTATTGGGGGTAGGCTAATATTACTAGTTATTCCATAGTTATTCTATCTTTGATGGAAGACGATCGAGATTTTGCATCTGTGTGGTAGTATTCTGAAGAGGGTGTACACATATTTCTTCCTCTTTCTATAGCTAAATACATTCCACTTCTTATCAGTGTTTGTTCCATATTTGCTCTCTCTCTAGAGGTTTATGGGGCTTCAAAGACATCTCAATACTAAAATCTTTCCATTGCATGACAATTCAGAATTTACCTTGCCTACATACAAACTTTTCTATGAAATAATTAGAAACTAGGGAGGCATTCACTTCCTGCAAATTCTTGGCTTGTAAGATTTTTCACAATAATTCTTAATTTATTTATATTCCATGAAAGTCATGGTAGGTTTGCCCACTCCCTTGCCATAATTTCAGTTCTCTGGAAAGGAGAGAAGGGCATGAATTTAGGCATATAGATATTATTGGGAGTAACACCTACAAAAAGAAAAGGGAGGAAGGGTTAGACAAATGACTGTGATATATGCCTCAAGCCTAGTGGGGAGACCTGAAGCAAAACCTGCAAATTAGAAGTATGCCAAATAGGTGGAAATAAATATGCCATTATGCATTTTTCTGCTTAGTCATTGGCTGGGAGCCATATGAAGAAGAGAGTGTTCTCACTAATCACCATCACGTTATGCATTGGCTGAGGGTCACCTGGAGAATAGTATGTCCTTGGCTTGTCTGGATCATGGTTTTGGAAAGTGTGCCAGCATAGAGTTTATGAAGCATGATCAGGGCTGAATTTTCCAGTGATGTGGCAAAAGATTGATCAAATACGGAAGAGACTAAGCAAACAATAATACTTCTTTGATGATTAGAGCCAGATTTAGCACTCTAGAAATACAGAAAAGTTGGTATGAGGGAAAATCCTGTGGTATGTAATTGCAGTTAGAGGAAGTGGGGTGAATTTATGGCTTTAAGATAGTTAGAAGGTAGATGGACAGATAGATAGACATACAGACAGATGGATGACTTAAAGATAAATATAGAAATATGCATATTTGTGTATTTGATTTCTAAACAGAAATTTAAAAAACAAAAAAACTAACAAAAACTAAAGTTCCTTGGGGAAATGACTTACAAAAAATAATATACAAGCTCAGAAGAACTTTTACCAGAAAGTAAGAAAAAATTTAGAGAATGATGGGAGTATGCTAAAGAGCCTGAATGGGTTCTTCTCATCAAAATGAAGATCTATCTATATCTATATGTCTATGAATCCATATATTTATATTTTCTTCAAAATATCAACTATACCAAAATATCACATAGACATATATATTACAAAATATTATATATATAATATTCTTCAAAAATATCAAAATCATGAAAGACAAGGAAAGATTTAGACACTATTTCAGATTGAGGAGTTAAAGGGACATGGTGACACACATTTCTTGAAGTTATAAATACTACTGAGACAATAGGTAAAATTTGAATGAAGTTGCTTGACAAGATGGTAATATTGGGTCAATGTTAATTTTCTAATTTTGATAGTTGTATTATCATTAGAAGGAGAATTTTTGATGGCTGCATAGTATTCCATTGTGTATATATACCACATCTTCTTGATCCATTCATCTGTTGATGGACATCTAGGTTCTTTCCATAGTCTGGCTATTGTAGACATTGCTGCTATAAACATTCGGGTACACGTGCCCCTTCGGATCACTATGTTTGTATCTTTAGGGTAAATACCCAGTAGTGCAATTGCTGGGTCATAGGGTAGTTCTATTTTCAACATTTTGAGGAACCTCCATGCTGTTTTCCAGAGTGGTTGCACCAGCTTGCATTCCCACCAACAGTGGAGGAGGGTTCCCCTTTCTCCACATCCTCTCCAGCATCTGTCATTTCCTGACTTGTTAATTTTAGCCATTCTGACTGGTGTGAGGTGATATCTCATTGTGGTTTTGATTTGTATTTCCCTGATGCCGAGTGACGTGGAGCACTTTTTCATGTGTCTGTGGGCCATCTGGATGTCTTCTTTGCAGAAATGTCTGTTCATGTCCTCTGCCCATTTCTTGATTGGATTGTTTGTTCTTTGGGTGTTGAGTTTGCTAAGTTCCTTATAGATTTTGGATACTAGCCCTTTATCTGATATGTCGTTTGCAAATATCTTCTCACATTCTGTCAGCTGTCTTTTGGTTTTGTTAACTGTTTCCTTTGCTGTGCAAAAGCTTTTGATCTTGATGAAATCCCAATAGTTCATTTTTGCCCTTGCTTCCCTTGCCTTTGCCGTTGTTCCTAGGAAGATGTTGCTGCAGCTGAGGTCGAAGAGGTTGCTGCCTGCGTTCTCCTCAAGGATTTTGATGGATTCCTTTCTCACATTGAGGTCCTTCATCCATTTGGAGTCTATTTTCGTGTGTGGTGTAAGGAAGTGGTCCAATTTCATTTTTCTGCATGTGGCTGTCCAATTTTCCCAGCACCATTTATTGAAGAGGCTGTCTTTTTTCCATTGGACATTCTTTCCTGCTTTGTCGAAGATTAGTTGACCATAGAGTTGAGGGTCGATTTCTGGGCTCTCTATTCTGTTCCACTGGTCTATGTGTCTGTTTTTGTGCCAGTACCATGCTGTCTTGATGATGACAGCTTTGTAATAGAGCTTGAAGTCCGGAATTGTGATGCCACCAACTTTGACTTTGTTCTTCAATATTCCTTTGGCTATTCGAGATCTTTTCTGGTTCCATATAAATTTTAGGATTATTTGTTCCATTTCTTTGAAAAAAATGGATGGTATTTTGATAGGGATTGCATTAAATGTGTAGATTGCTTTAGGTAGCATAGACATTTTCACAATATTTATTCTTCCAATCCAGGAGCATGGAACATTTTTCCATTTTTTTGTGTCTTCCTCAATTTCTTTCATGAGTACTTTATAATTTTCTGTGTATAGATTCTTAGTCTCTTTGGTTAGGTTTATTCCTAGGTATCTTATAGTTTTGGGTACAATTGTGAATGGGATTGACTCCTTAATTTCTCTTTCTTCAGTCTTGTTGTTGGTGTACAGAAATGCAACTGATTTCTGTGCATTGATTTTATATCCTGACACTTTACTGAATTCCTGTACAAGTTCTAGCAGTTTTGGAGTGGAGTCTTTTGGGTTTTCCACATATAGTATCATATCATCTGCAAAGAGTGAAATCTTGCCATTTGCGACGACGTGGATGGAACTAGAGCGTATCATGCTTAGTGAAATAAGTCAATCGGAGAAAGACAACTATCATATGATCTCCCTGATATGAGGACATGGAGAAGCAACATGGGGAGGTAGGGGGATAGGAGAAGAATAAATGAAACAAGATGGGATTGGGAGGGAGACAAACCATAAATGACTCTTAATCTCACAAAACAAACTGGGGGTTGCTGGGGGAAGGTGGGATTGGGAGAGGGGGAGCGGGCTATGGACATTGGGGAGGGGAGGCGAACCATAAGAGACTATGGACTCTGAAAAACAACCTGAGGGTTTTGAAGGGTCAGGGGTGGGAGGTTGGGGGAACAGGTGGTGGGTGATGGGGAGGGCACGTTTTGCATGGAGCACTGGGTGTTGTGCAAAAAGAATGAATACTGTTACGCTGAAAAAAAAAATAAATAAAAAGGGAAAAATAAATAAATAAAAAAAAAAAGGAGAATTTTTTGTAAATATAAAGTCTTAAAGGTTAATAGGACATTATGTCTGTAGCTTACTCTCAAGTGCTATAGAAAAGGGAAATAGAAGTGAGAGAAATGCTAAGGCAAATGAGGTAAAATTTTAACAATGCAAAAGCTTAGTAGAGTTTATATGGGAGATTTTTGTACTATTGCAAATTTTATGTGAATTTAAAATTATTTCAAAATAAACAAGAAAATAAATGGCGTTGCTAGAAAAAAAAAAGTCGAGACAACTCTGACAAAGAGCTGGAGGTTCCAAGCTAGCTACAATGTAGGCAATGGGAAGACTCAGATTTCTTGAAGAAGCATCTGGTGGTACGTGACATATCTGCTACAAACATGTTACAGGACACTTTTCCAGGAATTATTAGGAGAATCCAATTAAATTAAATATGTGACAGTGTACACTATAAACCACTCTTTTAGTATATTACTTAATACTAAATTTTCATTAGCACCATTTTCTGACTTCTTGCCTTTTTCTTCTTGTTTATGCTTATGTTTATAGCACAGGATTTGGTCTTTAGTTTGAAAGCAATTTAATGCTTAATTTAATTTTTATGTTGTGATTGTATTTGTATTTTTGCTCTTTGCATTTCTATAACAATTTTGAAACAGTAACTTAGTCGAAGTTTACTTAGTGGCTGGGAAAAGTTAATTCTGCTTCTATAAAGTATTTCATTTACTATCAGCAGCTATTTTAGGCCCTGAGAGAATCTACCTTATCTATGTTATTTTCACTCTCTTCAAAGTAAACAGAGGCAGGTATTGTTATCACATCTTGGAAATAGGAAAATTGAACCCTGGAAAGTTAATGGCTTGCCAAGGTCATTTTAACTTGAAAACACAGCTGAATCCATATCCCAAGTGTAGAATAAAGATTTTAAAAAATAACTCAGTGTAATAATATATTTGGATATTTGCAAATGGTTGCAATTTTTAAAAATCAACAGAAAGATAAGCTATTTTGTGGCATCTAGGCAATCAGTGATAATGAATATTATGTAGATTTATGTGCAACAATGAGCCAGCTTGGCAAGGTTTTTAATACATAGAAAATATCCTATAATTTCTCATTTCCATTTGTACCATGACCTCATTGGGAAAAATGAGAATCTCCTCTTTTTATAACTCTCAGACGTACTCTAATGAATCTATTTCACTGCATATACAAACTCTAAAAAAGGTAGCTACTAACCATATTACTGACAAACAAGCTTCCACTTGCCAATTTCATAGAAAAGTAATCTATCTGGCATTTGCCAGGGCAAGATCATTTCAATATTTAGGCAAATTGTGTATCTTGTAAATTACGTTGCAATTTTGGTTGCCCTATCTGTTAATACAATTTGTAGTGTTTATATTTTAAAACTTAAATTTTATCCAGATTTTAAGATTATCTTAAAAATCAAAAATAATATAGCATTTTAATTTTCACATTATTAAATGTAAACTTTTCAAAATTATCTCTTTCATTATGTTTTTTTTCAAGTATTCCTTGTTGTAACATATTTGAAGCTTGAAGAATATTCACATTACTGTTTAATTACTACCCATTAAGGAGACACTGGAACAATAATTTCTGGCCCACTTTAAAAGATATGTTTTTAAATATGTATGTTTTATGAAAAATTATAAATTGCATAAATTATAGCTATTTAATGTTGTGTTTCAATGTAATGCTTATGTGATATATAAGAGGTTACTAAAAACAAAATATCTTTCTAAACTAGTTTTTCTGACCTTGCAAATGAAATGTACTGCTGTATATACTGCATTAGGCCTAAGCATTTTAAAGGGCACAGTGGGTCATTTTACAATACATTTTACAAGAATATATTATTTTAATGACAAAAGCAGTCATCCTCACTTAGTAGTATTCTTTTCCCTTTATTATATGAAGATTCCTGGAAATTTCATGATCAGAATTAGAATGAAAGGACAGTTTATTATAAACAAAAATTGAATAGATATTTTCTCTTTCAAGAAACATCAAGTGAAAATTTTAAAATATGGTAATGAAGAAAAACCAACAAAAAAACTTCATAATTTTATTTATAAGGTAATTCAGCATTTATTTCACCTAAGGTGTAGATGTCTTTAATACATTTTTTTTTTTAGCTTACAAATGAGATTATCTCATTCTCTCACAAATTGTAGTGACTCAATATAACCTAATATAAAATAGAATTTTTAAATTTCATCTTGGTTACAGGTGCCTTACTTCAGTTCAAACATTTCTATTGTGATCAAAACACTGACATATTAACATGTGCCTTTTTTGGGGCACCTGGGTGCCTCAGTGGGTTAAAGCCTCTGCCTTCAGCTCAGGTCATGATCCCAGGGTCCTGGGATCTAGCCTCACATCAGGCTCTCTGCTCAGCAGGGAGCCTGCTTCCTCCTCTCTCTCTGCCTGCCCTTCTGCCTACTTGTGATCTTGGTCTGTCAAATAAATAAATAAAATCTTTAAAAAAACAAAAAAACATGTGCCTTTTTAAAGCTTCACTTGTTGAGCTAGTACTTTATAACACTTCTAAATATTAGATTATATATTTTAAACAAAATTATACATGTTCTGTACCATTCAAGTTTCTTCAGAAAAACAGAACCTTATATTAAGATATGGATAGAAGACAGGCAGTTAGATGATAGATGATAGATGGATACACATACGTACATGTATTACATATACATATATATGTATATGTAATGATAAATGTAATGATATATATCATTACATATATACGTATATATACATACACATATGTATGCATATATGTATATATGTATATTTATTTTTTTACCAATGGATTATGAGGAATTGGCTCATACAATTATGGAGGCTCAGAAGTTCCATGATCTGCTACCTACACGCCAGAGACCCAGGAAAGCACGTGGTATATTCCAGTCTGAGTTTGAAAGCCTGAGAACCTTGAGAGCTGATGGCCTAAGTCCTGTTCAAAGTCAGAAGACCCATTCTCAGCTCAGAAATCAGACATGGAGGGTGAATTCTCCCTTTGTCTACCTTCTGGTTTTATTCAGGCCCTCAATGGATTGGATGATGCTCATCCACTTGAAGGAGGGCTCTCTGCTTTATTCAGTCCTAAAGATTCAAACGTTAATTTCTTCATGAAATCCCCTCATAGACACATTTAGAAATAATTTTTTAAAAGATTTTATTTATTTATTTGACAGACAGAGATCACAAGTAGGCAGAGAGGCAGGCAGAGAGAGAGGGAGAAGCAGGTTCCCTGCTAAGCAGAGAGCCCGATGCAGGGCTCCATCCCAGGACCCCAGGATCATGACCTGAGCTGAAGGCAGAGGCTTTAACCCACTGAGCCACCCAGGCATCCCTCGAAATAATTTTTAAGTAGATATCTGGGTATACTGTGGCCTAGTCAAGTTGACACATTGAACTAATCTTCACATATTTGTATTTCAAAACTTAGGTAATTCAAATTACAGTTCAGTCTTCTCTAACCAGTGCATTCTGCATAGTGCTAAGTATTGTCTCCATAGTGTTTATAATGGCATGTTTTTACATTTAATGCACAAAGAAAAATCCCATTAATAAGGGATTCAGTCAAGAATTGTCTGTCACAAATTGTAGTGACATTTGTCAAACAAATTTAGTGTAAAGTAGAATTGTATTTTGTAACTTAGGCAATTTTAGCATTCTGAGTTCACTCCAATTAGGTGAATTATGAGAAAAATATGTGTTTCATGTCAATGTGCCTTCTATGGAGCCAATAGACAAAACCTAATCACGGCAACATAAAGATGCTAACCTCAGTGGCCTGAATTAACAGCTGACCTTGTACTCTAATAAGTGTAAGGGAATCAAGGCCAAATTTACTTTTTATGTATGGGTATACTTGAAGAGCATGCATTTAGATTTTTATATAATCAAGTTGTCCAATATATAGTGATTTATATTTAATAAATGAAATCTAATATATAATAACATTTGCCTAATATTAAAAAGTAACATTGCCATAATAGATATGTTTATTTAAAATAATAATGCCGGGACACCTGGGTGGCTCAGTGGGTTAAAGCCTCTGCCTTTGGCTTGGGTCATGATCCCAGGGTCCTGGGATCGAGCCCCACATCGGGCTCTCTGCTTGGCAGGGAGCCTGCTTCTTCCTCTCTCTCTGTCTGCCTCTCTGCCTGCTTGTGATCTCTGTCTGTCAAATAAATAAATAAAATCTTTAAAAAAAAATAAAATAAAATAAAAATAAAATAATAATGCCGATTAATAGAAAACTCAAGAATTATGCACTCTTTTTCTTGTTGCTAATAGAGTATCCTTTTTCTTTTATTCACTTAACTCCTGTAATTACAGCTTGAAATAAAATCCTCACTTGTTTTCCTTCCTCCTAGTCAGAGAGCTTAAAATTCGCATTAATTCTGGTACTACAGCATACAACTCAGCTGGGGCAAATCTTGTACCTCAGGCGTGTTTCCCTGCTCCTCCTAAGAATTTAATTAGCTAATTAGCTTTCTCAGGTGTAAGCAACAGATGCCTCACATCTGCCCAAAATATGTGACTAGCCAGGAGAAGTTTTTCCCCCCAAAGTCAGACTGAAGAAATGCATTTTGTCTCTTTAGTTGGCTCCTTCTGGCACACATGATTCCAACTGGTCTTGAAGCTAGTATGTTGGCCTTCATTATTTCTTCCCAGGGAAAGTAATCTATTTTGTCTCTTTAGTTGTGTTGTATGACCAATTATTGTTCCTTTCTTTCTCTCCTTCACTTTTTCCTATGCCTCCTTATCACTTGCATATGAAGAACAAATCTTTTTCTTCTGGGGTAGTTTGTCATTTACAGACCAGATATTTTCTCCCTATTTCTGTTGGAATATGTCTGGCAAATTGTTCAACGGCCCCAGATGTAGCAGCCACCGAGATGTTGATGCCCAAGAAGAACCGAGTTGCCATTTATGAACTCCTTTTCAAGGAGGGAGTGATGGCCAAGAAGGATGTCCACATGCCCAAACACCCTAAGTTGGCAGACAAGAACGTGCCCAATCTTCACGTCATGAAGGCCATGCAGTCTCTCAAATCACGAGGCTACATAAAGGAACAGTTTGCCTGGAGACATTTCTACTGGTACCTTACCAATGAGGGTATCAAGTATCTGCGTGATTACCTCCACCTGCCCCCCGAGATTGAGCCTGCCACTCTGCGCCGCAGCCGCCCTGAAACTGGCAGACCAAGGCCCAAAGGTCTGGAGGGAGGGCGACCTGCAAGACTCACAGGAGGGGAAGCTGACAGAGACACCTACAGACGAAGCGCTGTGCCCCCTGGTGCCGACAAGAAAGCTGAGGCTGGGGCTGGGTCAGCAACTGAGTTCCAGTTCAGAGGCGGATTTGGACGTGGACGTGGTCAGCCACCTCAGTAAAGTTGGAGATTGTTTTGTGTTGAATAAATTTGTAGCCAGAATAAATTGAATAAATAAACAAACAAACAAACAAACAAAAAACACTACGTCTGGGGCCGTTCAAGCGTTGACTCCCCTCCGCCTCTTTTTCTGCTACCACAGAGAAATGTTTATTTATACTATTCAGTGTTCTTAGAAGCAAACAACAAAAATGACTGGCTGATTTGAATCAAAAGTATTTCATAGACTTTGGTAAGCTTAGAGAATCATCCGGAAGAATAAAGGAAATCTGTTGGGAAATAGGAATGCAGGGAGGCCACAAAGCCCAACTTAAAGCAAAATCATAGGACAGAAAGCTTCTGAGTAAAAGTCATCCTGATTGCCCACCAGTACCACCAGCACTTAAATCATGGTGGCTGGACTGCTGTCTCTAGAGAATGGATTTGTCCTTTCACTATAGTTGTCAGCATGGGCTCTTTACCATACCTTTTTGCCACAGTAGCTCTCAATTTAAAGTCTGGCACTGAAGCTGTTAATGACCTAGGCCTAGATCACAAGTCCGCATGCACTAAATACAGGGCACACTGGTAAAGTAAATATCTAGAATTTTCAGTGTCTACAGAAAAAGTTTGATCAGTCTTTTACTGAAAATTAACAGTAAAGGACAACCAGATGTGAGTAGATAGTAAAGTACCTGTCTATCTATACAAATGCAGAAGTCTACTGTTTCAATGAAGAAAAATTGATATAGAATCACAAAGACAGATATCTAATTCATACAACATACAGCTGCAACATTTTTGTTGAAAGAACTTTCCATGGTGATAAGAAGATTGTATATTTTGACTGAAAAAATTGTTAAATACTTTACAAAACTGACCATATTTGTGCTGTGTGTGTGTGTGTGTGTACATGCATGCATATTTCAATAAATAGCAAGTGAAAAATTACATTGTGTTAGAATTTCTATCCGCATAAACTACTTTGTTATATAGTACTAAGTATATCTGATATAATGCCATTCATATTATGTAGTTAATAAATATACAGATAATGTAAGAGGTATATAACATATATTTATTAGAAATTGGATAAACAGGGGCACCTGGGTGGCTCAGTGGGTTGAGCCTCTGTCTTCAGTTCCGGTCATGATCTCAGGGTCCTGGGATCGAGCCCTGAGTAGGTCTCTCTGCTCGGCGGGGAGCCTGCTTCCCTTCTTCTGTCTCTCTCCCTGCTTCTGCCTACTTGTGATCTCTATCTGTCAAATAAATAACTAAAATCTTAAAAAAAAAAGAAATAGCATAAACATAATTTACATTTATACACACACACCATATACAATTACTCATAGGAAAGAGATGCCATAGAAAGCAACATCAGAATGTACAAGTGTCCTATTTAATGAATAAAAATGTGTTCTTCCTTACTATGATTCACATATACACTTCAAGTACAAATTTATGCTGTACTTTTTTATATTTCATAATATGTTTCAGAGCCAAATAGATAGTATACGTCAACATGTTTTTTGAGCCACCATGTCTTTAATTCTAAATTTTATTCTAGTTTCTTAAGTTAAAACTATAAACCATTTGTCAGCAATTTCTTAAGATGAAAAAAAGAAGTAATAATTAGGCTGCAATTCAAGTTTTATAATGCCACATTTGCACCACTATAATTAAGGGTCTTCAAGCTTCTCAATTATACTCTACTTACATATTTTGTTATTTATAATTATACTTCAAGTAAATCACTTCTCAATTTTTCAAAATTGAGGGGAAATGCAAAGCTTATTTTTGAGCTAGAATATTTAACAAATTTTGCAAAGGATTAAATAATTTCTTTTTCAAATACTAAAAACATTTCTTTCTCAACAGTGTCACCTTGCCAAACAATATTTTGCTTGGCAGTCTGAGAATATAACTGTCCATATAAAAATTACACCTAATAAAAAATAATTTGAGAAAATATCCTATACATAGATGGACCGTATAGGCAAAATATCTTTATGCAGATATAAAATAATTAAATAATTTAAGAAAAAATCTTCTTAAAATAATGTATTATCATTGGGTATAGTCATATATATTTTATTGTGCAAATATATTTATATTTTCACTTGTTGAAAACTTTAAAATTTCATAAAGAGTTCAAACAATATCTAAGTATAATTTCTTATAAGAGAGCTGCAGAAGTTCAATACTGAATTAGCAGTGACAAAGAGCACTAGGGCAGATATAGAGTGTGATCCTTTCTTAGGTTGAACTCTTCATCCACATTTGTGTTATATTCCTGCCTGTGCTGAGATTTTTCCATCCCTTACCCGATTTTTTTGTTTCTTACACTTGTATGTAAGGAGGGAGTTTAGATATTTTACCACTTCATTGCATATTTCAGGCAATAAAATATAGACTTCTTCCTATTTATTTAGAAATAAATTCATTTAGAAACTAAATGAAGCTTTAAACCTGAGTGGGAAATAAAATTAGAAGTTTATCATCTTAGCAGTGGAAACAGATTTGAGATATGTTGAGATATAAACTTGCAGTTTTATCTTTTGTGTGACAGAATGTGTAGTGGGAGGCAGGGATGCTGACCAAAGCCTTCATCATTGACACAGTGCTTATAAGCTGAGCTTCATTATAGGAGAAATATTATAAAGCAGTTATCAAATATCCTTGCTATCCAGAAACTTGCATTGTCCAAGAAAGTTTTTAAAGTCCCTTAAAAGTGAGTTAACATTTTTAGATGCTATTTTCTAATTAAATATGTTTTTCATACAATTTTAATGTATTAATGTTTTAAGAGTGTATTCTGTCTTACTAACTAAATAGTAATCTTTGGAAGGGCAGTATCCAGTCTTAATAATTATTCTTCATTAAAGAATGCACATAGTAATAATTTAAATGCAATTATTTAATACTTATATTGTAAATATTTACAAATGCAAATGAGCTAAAATAAGAATAATTAAGACAAACTTTTTTAGTGTATGAACAACTGACTAAATATTACTTTCCTGAATTTGTTAATATATTTGTAGGTATACCTTAAACCTTTGGATTTGTGATATTGAGTCAATTTCTAGGAAGTCAAAAATATATATAGCTAATATACTAAATAAAAATTATGGATTTTTCCCACTGATAATGCTTTCTAAGGTTTTATAGACATTAAGTTTTTAAATGAATTTATAGGGGCACCTGGGTGGCTCAGTCCTTTAAGACACAACCTTCAGTTCAGGTCATGATCTCAGGGTCCTGGAATCAAGCCCACTATCAGGCTTCATGCTCAGCAGGGAGTCTTCTTCTCCCTCTCCCTTTGACCCTCCTCCCTGATTGTACTTTCTCTGTCTCAAATAAATAAATAAATTTTTAAAAAATATTTAAAAATGGGGGGGAGACAAGATGGCGGAGAAGTAGGAGGAGGAGTCTTTTCAACCTGTACCCTTAAGTGAGCTGATAACCTACCAAAGAACTCCGATCACCCATGAAATCAGCCTGAGATCAGAATTATACACGTCTGGATCTCTACGGGAGCAGAAGATGCCAGTGGGCAGGTAAAGCGGAGTGGGAACATCGGACTGATATCAGAAGATAATCAAAAGGGGGATGGAGACACCAGAGGCGACCAATTGGAAAGTAATACCCCAATACAAGAGTGCCCTGTGATTGGAGACCAGCATTAACTTGGAGTCTGGTTGAAAGTACTCAAAAAGAGCAAAAGATCACCGGGGGGGGGGGGGGGGGGGGGGCGGAGGTGGAATTGTGGGAATTGGGGCAGTTGGGAAAGGGGCATAAGTCTTAAGTCCCCGGACCCAGGACAGCCTCCCCTGGTGCTGAGCCAGAGAGAGTGCAGCGGAGAAACCAGGTCTTGGTCCCTGAGCTGCCAGTGGGCCTGAGAACACTCAGGGTCCAGCTCCTGTGAGGGGCTGGGAGTCTCGCCAGATGGCAGAACCTGAGACACGCACACCCCACACCCTACCCCAGGCAAGGTGTGCACCAGCCTGGCGCTCTTAGACCCGGTGCGCACCACCCGGTGCACTCGGACCCAGAAGGACCAGGCACAGACCTGTGCTCTCTGACCAAAAAGACCAGGCATGGGGCGCCTGGGTGGCTCAGTGGGTTAAGCCGCTGCCTTCGGCTCAGGTCATGATCTCAGGGTCCTGGGATCGAGTCCCCCATTGGACTCTCTGCTCAGCAGCGAGCCTGCTTCTCTCTCTCTCTCTCTGCCTGCCTCTGTCTACTTGTGGTCTCTCTCTGTCAAATAAATAAATAAAATCTAAAAGAAAAAAAAAAAGACCAGGCATTCCAGCTGGGTCAGTGGGAAAATCTCAGTGTGCGATCACTGCTTGGAACCTCTCTGGTGGTCTGGAGCTGCCCAGACAGCTGTGCCGCCATGGTTTTGGGTACAAGGAGGTGATCCTGCACCCCCAGGGACCGCGACTCAGAACCTGCTCTGCCAGCAGCTCTGCAACACCTACGGGGAGGAATCTGAGGCTTCTCTCTGAGAAGGAGGTCAGGGTGCAGTTTGCTTTCCTCTAAACCTCTAAAAACCATCAAAAACTGTCAAGGTGAGAGAAAAAAAACAAAACAAAAAACGAACAAACAAACATAAAAACATCCAGAGAACAAAAACCTAAGAAACCGGTTTCCTCAGAGCCCACCCCCTTGAGGGGGGCGGGAGGGCTTAACGTAGGGAACATCATTTACTGAAAACCCATGTGGCAGGCCCCTCCCCCAGAAAAACCAACCAAGAAGGAAGAAAAAAAAAAAAGATGACAAGAGAACAACCACCACTGCTTCATAGATACAAATATTATTTTTAACTCATTCCCACTATTCTGTTTCTTTTTTTTATATAGATAAATTTTTTAACCTATTCACATGACATCACAGTGAGATGTCTCCAGTACATCAAATTCCATAATAACCTTATAACCTGAACTTTTTGATACATACACCCGTGTTTTTCTTTTGCTTTTCTATTTTTTAAATTTAAAAAAAAATTTAGTTTAGTTTAGTTTATTCTTTTTTATATTTTTATTTTCTAATATGCATATAGAGTTAAACTTCAAGGTAAACCCCTTTCCCCAATGAATGCTACCCTATAGGTAAACCAATTTTTAATCCCTCTTTATCTTAGGAAAGTTGAGTCCTTTAACAAAGATATCAAGATACATCCAGGAAGAATCAAAATAACCTTCCCCGCCACACTGAGAATTTATAACCACTCTCCCATCTTTTTCTTCCACCAGTGTTTCTGTGCATTTGTGTTTGTCCTGATAGTATATAAATCTTATGCTTGGGGTTCTTTTTGACGAGGTTCTTCCCTTTTTTTTTGCTGTTATATATATATATTTTTTTTTCTCTTGTCATATACTTTTATCAGTCATTTTGTTATTTTGTTTGTCTGTTTTTGTTTGTATACTTCATAAATCTTATCTTGGAGCCCATTTGGGCTAAGCCTTCTCTTTTATCTTCCTTTTTTTTCCTCTCTCTCTCTCTTTCTTTTTCTTTTTTTTTTTTCTTTTCTTTTTTCTCTCATTTGGGAGAATTGCTCAGAAGCATTCCAGGGTGCACCTTGACTGCACCACAGTTGATACATCCAGCTACATCCGTTCAGCCATCTCTCACCAAAATGACTAGGAGGAGGGATGCCCTACATAAGAAAAATTCAGAGGATGGGCCTTCTGCAACAGAGCTAATGGCTATCGACACAGACAATATGTCGGAAAAGGAATTCAGGCTAACAATTATCCAGGCTGGATAATTATCCAGGTTGGAGAAAGCCATGGATGACCAAATGGAATTGATTAGGGCAGAACTGAAAGCCACCAGGGATAATGTTCACAATGTTAGGGCAGAACTGAAAGCTACCAGGGATTATGTTCATAAAGCTCTCAATGAGTTCCAATCTAATCTAAATTCTCTAAAAGCTAGGGTAACTGAGAAAGAAGATAGAATTAGTGACCTGGAGGACAAACAGATAGAGAGAAAGGAACAGGAGGAAGCCTGGAACAAACAGCTCAGAAGCCACGAAAACAGAATCAGGGAAATAAATGATGCCATGAAACGTTCCAGCGTCAGAATTATTGGAATCCCTGAAGGGGAGGAGAAAGAAAGAAGTCTAGAAGATATAGTGGAACAAGTTCTACATGAAAATTTTCCCAATCTCGTGAATGGAACCAGCATTCATGTACTAGAGGCAAAAGGTCTCCCCCCAAGATTATAGATTCTAAAAAAAACATATAGGCACCTAATAGTAAAACTGAAAAATCATAATTGTAGATGCAATCTCTTGAAATCAGCTAGGACAAAGAGGCTCCTTACCTACAGAAGACAGCCCATCAGAATAACGTCAGACCTGTCCACAGAGACCTGACAAGCCAGAAAGGGCTGGCAGGTTATATTCAGGGTACTAAATGAGAAGAACATGCAGCCAAGAATACTTTTTCCAGCAAGACTGACATTCAAAATGGATGGACAGATAAAGAGTTTCCAAGACCGGTAAGGCTTAAAAGACTATGCAACCACCAAGCAGACACTGCAGGAAATATTAAGGGGGGTCTTATAAAAGAGAAAAAGTCCTAAGGATATCATTGTACAGAAATATAGAGACAATCTACAGAGAGAAAGACTTAAAAGATAACACGATGTCAATAAAAACGTTACTATCAATAATCACTCTCAATGTGAATGGCCTAAATATGCCCATAAAATGACACAGGGTTGCAGATTGGATAAAACGAAAGAACCCATCCATATGTTTTCTATAAGAGAACCATTTTAAACCTAAGGATACAGCCAGACTGAAAGTGAAGGGATGGAGAAGCATCTTTCATGCCAAAGGGCCTCAAAAGAAGGCTGGGGTAGTGATTCTCATATCAGATAAATTAGATTTTAAACTAAAGACTGTAGTCAGAGATACAGAAGGACACTACATAATTCTTAAAGGGACTATCCACCAAGATGATCTAATAATTGTAAATATCTATGCCCCCAATATGGGAGCAACCAATTACATAAGAAAACTATTAATCAAGGTAAAGAGTCATATCGATATGAATACATTAATAGTAGGAGATCTCAACACACCTCTCTCAGTAATAGACAGATCATCGAAGCAGAAAATCAATAAAGAGGGACGCCTGGGTGGCTCAGTTGGTTGGGCGGCTGCCTTCGGCTCAGGTCATGATCCTAGCGTCCTGGGATCGAGTCCCATATCAGGCTCCTTGCTCGACAGGGGGCCTGCTTCTCCCTCTGCCTCTGCCTACTTGTGATCTTTCTCTCTCTGTCTCTCTCTCTCTGACAAATAAATAAATAAAATCTTTAAAAAAAAAAGAAAATCAATAAAGAAATAAGAGCATTGAATGAAACATTGGACCAGATGGACCTCATATACATATACAGAACATTCCACCCTAAAACAAGAGAATACTCATTCTTCTCAAGTGCACATGGAACCTTCTCCTGAATAGACCACATACTCGGTCACAAAGCAGGACTCAACAGATACCAAAGACTGACATTTTTCCCTGCATATTCTCAGATCACAATGCTTTGAAACTGGAACTCAATCACAAGGAAAAGTAGAAAAGGAACTGAAACACCTGGAAGCTAAAGACCACTTTGCTTAAGAATGCTTGGATCAATCGGGAGATCAAAGATGAACTTAAACAATTCATGGAAACCAATGAGAATGAAGAAACTTTGGTCCAAAACCTATGGGACACAGCAAAGGTGGTTCTAAAGGGGAAATACATAGCCATCCAAGCCTCCCTCAAAAAAACTGAAAAATCCAGAATAGACCAGCTGTCTCTACACCTTAAAGAACTGGAGAATCAACAACAAATCAAACCAACTCCATACGAAAGAAGGGAAATAATCAAGATTAGAGCAGAGATCAAAGAGGTAGAAACCAGAGATACAGTAGAATGTATCAATGAAACTAGAAGCTGGTTTTTTGAAAGAATCAATAAGATCGATAAACCATTGGCCACACTAATCCAAAAGAAAAGAGAGAAAGCCCAAATTAATAAAATTATAAATGAAAAAGGAGAGATCACAACTAACACCAAGGAAATAGAAACAATCATCAGAAATTATTACCAACATTATATGTCAATAAGCTAAGCAACCTAGATGAAATGAATGCCTTCCTGGAAAACTATAAACTCCCAAAATTGAACCAGGAAGAAATTGACAACTTGAATAGATCGATATCTAGTAACAAGATTGAAGCAGTGATCAAAAACCTCCCCAAAAAAGAGCCCGGGACCTGAAGGATTCCCTGGGGAATTCTACAAACTTTCAAAGAAGAAATAACACCAATTCTCCTGAAGCTGTCTCACAAAATTGAAGCAGAAGGAAAACTTCCAGACTCTTTCTATGAAGCCAGCATTACCCTGATCCCCAAATGAGGAAAAGACCCTAACAAAAAGGAGAATTTCAGACCAATATCACTGATGAATATCGATGCTAAGATTCTCAACATGATCCTAGCAGACAGGATCCAACAGCACATTAAAAGTATTATCCACCATGACCAGGTGGGATTCATCCCTGGGTTACAAGGATGGTTCAACATTCACAAATCAATCAATGTGATAGAACAAATCAATAAGAGAAGGGAGAAGAACCACATGGTCCTCTCAATTGATGCAGAAAAAGCATTTGACAAAATCCAGCATCCGTTCCTGATTAAAATGCTTCAAAGTATAGGGATAGAGGGAACATTCCTGAACTTCATAAAATCTATCTATGAAAGACCCACTGCAAATATCATCCTCAATGGGAAAAAGCTTATAGCCTTCCCGTTGAGATCAGGAACATGACAAGGATGCCCACTCTCACCATTCTTGTTCAACATAGTATTAGAAGTCCTAGCAATGGCAATCAGACAACAAAGAGAAATAAAAGGTATCCAAATTGGCAAGGAAGAAGTCAAACTCTCTCTCTTCGCAGACGACATGATTCTTTATATGGAAAACCCAAAGACTCCACCCCCAAACGACAAGAACTCATACAGCAATCCAGTAACATGACAGGATACAAAGTCAATGTACAGAAATCAGTGGCTTTCTTATACACTAACAATGAAAATACAGAAAGGGAAATTAGAGAAACAATTTCATTTACTATAGCACCAAGAACGGTAAGATACCTGGGAATAAACCTAACCAAAGAGGTAAAAGATCTGTACTCGAGGAACTACAGAACACTCAAGAAAGAAACTGAAGAAGACACAAAAAGATGGAAGACCATTCCATGCTCTTGGATTGGAAGAATAAACATTGTTAAAATGCCTAGAGCAATCTATACTTTTAATGCCATTCTCATCAAAATTCCACTGGCATTTTTCAAAGAGCTGGAGCAAATAATCCTAAAACTTGTATGGAATCAGAAGAAAACCCTAATTGCTAAGGAAATGTTGAAAAACAAAAACAAAACTGGCAGCATCACGTTAAGTGATTTTAAGCTTTACTACAAATCTGTAATCACGGGGCTCCTGGGTGGCTCAGTGGGTTAAAGCCTCTGCCTTTGGCTCGGGTCATGATCCCAGGGTCCTGGGATCGAGCCCCACATCGGGCTCTCTGCTCAGCAGGGAGCCTGCTTCGCCCCTCTCTCTGCCTGCCTCTCTGCCTGCTTGTCATCTCTGTCAAATAAATAAATAAAATCTTTAAAAAAAAAAAAAGCTGTGATCACCAAGACAGCATGGTACTGGCATAAAAACAGACACAGAGACCAGTGGAACAGAGGAGAGAGTCCAGATATGGACCCTCAACTCTATAGGTCAAATAATCTTTGACAAAACAGGAAAAAATATACAATGGAAAAAAGACTGCCTCTTCAAAAAATGGTGCTGGGAAAACTGGACAGCTATATATAGAAGAATGAAACTCGACCATTCTCTTACACCATACACAAAGATAAACTCAAAATGGATAAAAGACCTCAATGTGAGACAGGAATCTATCAGAATCCTAGAGGAGAACATAGGTAGTAACCTCTTCGATATCAGCCACAGCAACTTCTTTCAAGACATGTCTCCAAAGGCCAAGGAAACAAAAGCGAAAATGAACTTTTGGGACTTCATCAAGATCAAAAGCTTCTGCACAGCAAAGGAAACAGTCAACAAAACAAAAAGGCAACCCACGGAATGGGAGAAGATATTTGCAAATGACAGTACAGACAAAAGGTTGATATCCAGGATCTACAAAGATCTCCACAAACTCAACACACACAAAACAGATAATCATATCAAAAAATGGGCAGAAGATATGAACAGACACTTCTCCAATGAAGATATACAAATGGCTATCAGACACATGAAAAAAAATGCTCATCATCACTAGCCATCAGGGAGATTCAAATTAAAACCACACTGAGATATCACCTTACACCAGTTAGAATGGCCAAAATTAACAAGACAGGAAACAATGTGTGTTGGAGAGGATGTGGAGAAAGGGGAACCCTCTTACACTGTTGGTGGGAATGCAAGTTGGTGCAGCCACTTTGGAGAACAGTGTGGAGATTCCTCAAAAAATTAAAAATAGAGCTTCCCTATGACTCTGCAATTGCACTACTGGGATTTACTCCAAAGATACAGATGTAGTGAAAAGAAGAGCCATCTGTACCCCAATATTTATAGCAGCAATGGCCATGGTCGCCAAACTGTGGAAAGAACCAAGATGCCCTTCAACGGATGAATGGATAAGGAAGATGTGGTCCATATATACGATGGAGTATTATGCCTCCATCAGAAAGTATGAATACCCAACTTTTGTATCAACATGGATGGGACTGGAAGAGATTATGCTGAGTGAAATAAGTCAAGCAGAGAGAGTCAAGTATCATATGGTTTCACTTATTTGTGGAGCATAACAAAGAACATGGAGGACATGGGGAGATGGAAAGGAGAAAGGAGTTGAGGGAAACTGGAAGGGGAGATGAACCATGAGAGACTATGAACTCTGAGAAACCACCTGAGGGTTTTTAAGGGGCAGGGGGTGGGAGGTTGGGGAACCAGGTGGTGGGTAATGGGGAGGGCACATATTGCATGGAGCACTGGGTGTGGTGCAAAAACAATGAATACTGTTACGCTCCAAATAAATAAATAAATACATCTTAAAAATAGGTAAATAAATAAATAAATAAATACAGAGAACCATGTTGCCCGAGGGGAGGGGGTGAGTATATGGTTGAAACAGATGAAAGGGAATAAGAGTGCACTCATCTTGATGAGCACTGAGAAATGTGTAGAATTGTTGAATCATTATTTTGTACACCTGGAACTAAAATAACGCTGTATGTTGATTGTGCTTGAATAAAAGTCTCTTCAGAGAAAAAAAAAAAATGTTGGGGAAGATAAACCTTTCCTGTCCTTAATGAAATCAGGAAATGGAAATAATAGAAAACCTTAAACCTATGCATTCTGAATAGGGCTGGTCTCATTCCAAAGAGATGCTGGGGATGATGTTTACAATGATTATATTTACAATGATGACATAACAGTAGTTATGTCTGTGTAGTGGGATCTGGAGTGAATTTTTTTCTTCTTTGTATCTTTCTTTGTTGCTTGATTGCTTTATACTCTCCTATATTGTTTTTCTAAGTTCCATGGATTTCTCATTAAAAGTATATATAACATGTGAAAAAAAATTTAAAAATAAAATTTATTTATTTATAAACTGAAGCAACATTTATTAAAATATTAATATTTATTAAATTATATTAAATAATCCAATTAAAATAAATACATGCTTGTCTTAGTCTCTGAGTAGTTTTAACAAATAAGTGATATGTAATAATTAATTAATAATTAATAATTAATAAATAATAAGAACATATTAACTGCTGTAAATTAATGATACATACATATTAAAAAATTCTATGCTTGATTTACTATTAAGTCAGAGTTGGTGAGTGTATCTTAAAAGGAATATTTTTCTTATTATGCATTAAAATTGCACATTAAAACATAACTTGCTACATATTCTCAACTTTATTTGACATAAAATTTAAAAAGAAAATGACTCAAAGTTTGTAATGCTGCAAACACACACATATCATGAATAAAATTTGAGCACTCACTGTGCGTATTTATTTCCTGCAAAAATAATAGTTTAATTTATAATGTTTGGACTCATACTTTTAATATAATTGCAATAAATGTTATGTATGTATTTCTGAAATTTTCAGCTACTCACTGACAAAAATACAAACAAACATGAATGAACAACTTTTGGCACAGAGCACAGACATGCTAATTGTAAGCAATAAACCAACAATTAAAACTATGAAAATCTGAAATTGCCATTCTTCTGTTGTTCCCTGTGGTGGTTTAAGTAAATGAAGTTATTCAGTTTCCATAAAGGAAGTCAGTATCTTCGGGGAAGTTATGTAAAAATTGGAAAAGAAAATAAAGCTTACACTGCAGTACATGTTAAAATTACTAAGAGAATTTCTTTTTCAAGCTAGTTATTTTAATGTAAGTACACATGCAAACATATCTTTTCCTGTCCTTAGTAATAATAGTAATAAAATAATAAATGTCCTCATTGGTGAATGAGTATTGAATTATGGACATCTCCACTCAAAGTTTATGGATTGACAGACTGTTATCATCTACACTATTTCTTTCTCTTTGTTATCTATTTTAAAAGATCTTGTTCTTTAATTTATATCTCTGTGGAAAAGCAGAATGGTATTATTTAGAGGTAAGATAGCTCAATGATTGGAAGATTAAATTATTATAGATCTGTGACAATCCCACTAAGTGAAATGATAAAGTCATGATTAGAATACTACAATCTTCTGAACCTATGCACTTCTGACTCATAGATTCAATTTCTCTTCATTGGACATATTCTCTCATCTTATGAAAAGCTTAACTCTCTGCCAAAACCTTTGGGAAGTCTCAAAATTATTAGTGAAGCAATTTTATTGACTTTGCATTACCTGTGTGTGACCCGAAGGATATTTTCAGGGTGTTCTTGTTTCTTAATAACCAGACAGGAATTTTTATATTACAGATCACATAACATGAAATGTAAAATAACATACCTCAATATTTTATTAAAAATATTCAATTTCCCATTGGAATCAGAGTTACTCTAAGTCTTTTGTGGACAGATTATTCCCTTTACTCATTTAAAGAGGAATACAAATAAAGCATTAAAAAAAAAAACATTCCAATAGAAAAGGCTTAGAAGATTTGCTTTAGCAAATATTAAAACAATAGCTATCAGACTAAAGGTTTCAGAATGGATAAATTCTTCTTGGGACTAAAAATATATATTACTTTATGATCTCATAAAATGATATATTGTGTAGTCAAGTGGGAAAAGAAAGAGAAAGAACTTTTCTCTTAATAGAAAGATTGGAAATCATTTCAAAGAAAATATCTTATATTTTTAATATTCATTGAATTAAACTATTTTCCTAAAGTTTAGAGAAAAGAGACTAGTAGCTTATTTATACCAGGACTTAACATTTAACATTTAATAAATGCATATCATTTCTTGGTAGTATTTTAGGTATCAGGGATATAACAGATTACAATCAGATCATTTTTCTGCCTTTTGAAGATTGCATCTAGAGGAGAATACAGAATATAACAGATGAATAAATAAATACATAATATAATGTCAGTTAATAATAGGTTCTGTGAGAGAAAATTATTCTTGCTAAGTGGATTGAGTTCTGGTTTAGACAGAAGAGATGTTATTTGACTTGACTTGATTCAAACAAGGCACCTACCCATGTGTATAACTTAGGAAGGCACATTTTAGGAATCTGGGAAGAAAGGGAGCACCTCAGGATTCCTGAACCTCATGTTTGCATGGAGAATATGGAAACCAATGTGTCTGTGGGTAATGAGGGGAACAACAGTAAAACACAGGTTTGACAGAAGTATATAGAAGCAAGTTATTGTGGCACTTGCAAGACAAATGAAGAATTTATAATTTTATAGTAATGAGGGGAACAACAGTAAAACACAGGTTTGACAGAAGTATATAGAAGCAAGTTATTGTGGCACTTGCAAGACAAATGAAGAATTTATAATTTTATACTAAGTGTAAGGAAAGACTTTAAAGAGAGGAGATTAAAGAAGGGACATAATGTAATTAAAGAAAAAAAAAAGAAGTTTCCTCTTGTTTCATAGAGAATTGATTTGGGGATCCAATGTGGAATTAGGGAAAAGCAGAAATAAGGATTCAGTAGTTACTTTGGTAGCCTAAGTGGAAAGATCTAAATTCTGGTGATGATGATTAATAATTATTTGGAATAAAGCCATGTTTTCAATATACACCTATTTTTTTTCCCCAAATAACTGAATATGAGCTTGAGAAGAGAAGATTGAAAGATGATGATTGAGAGATCAAGATACTTCAGCCCCTTGAAAATTGACCTAAAATATCCCTAAAGAGAGTAATTCTCAGTGTGGGTCTGGGAAGATAAGGGAGTATCCATGTCCTGTGGAGCATTTGGAAAATTGTAAGTTGATATTTTGTTGTCCAAGTGATTGAAGGGGTTCAACTGATACTTATTCTGGTGGTTGTTTATCCTTGAAATACTAGATGTCCTGGGTTTGGAACAATTCCACATAAAAGAGAATCGTCCTGTCCCCTGAGCAAATTATCTGAACCTAAAATTTAACTTTGTTTCTGAATCCAAACAACATATTTTGAATAGTTTTAATATTCATTGACATTTTCAGAATTAAACCTAATGTGAAAATTGTTTTTAAAAATATGTTTACCAAGAATATCTCACTATTTTGGAAAAAATCATGCCGTCGAACAATAATGCTACTTATGGTCGGTTGGAATCTCAAATACAATAAAGGTGTATCAGTCTGTATCTTGTACATTACTTAACAAATATGTCCCAGAATTCTTGTGAGTCCTTTTAACAGATTCAGAACAAAATTATTATGATATTTGGCATATAAAATGTAGGACCTCTTCAAATTTTGTCAATAGAAGTGAGATTTTAATTTAATTCGTAATTTTCAATTCATATAATTTTTGACTATTGAAAACAATGTTAAAAATGGTGTAACATTACATATTAAAATTATTTACCTTTCCCTTATCCTGATAAACATTTGCATATACCCAAAGTAATGGAGATAATTTCCAATATATTCTTCTCAAAGGATTACCATTTTTCCTAATACATTGAGAGCACTCCCTCTGCACTTTACTTTTGCTATTTCCTACATATCATGTTTGTTATTTAAATCAGCATTCTTTTCTTTGTCTCTTTCAATGTAGATATTTTCTATTTTCAGTTTCAAAAATCCTGTTTTTATTTTCTCATGTCCTAACCATCTTCCATGAATTCTGATTTTCAAATATGCATTTTCAAATCCAAAATTTTCATTTGATATGTTTCAAACATTTCTATATTCAATTTTCTCCATACTTTTAACTAGTTTTTAAAATGGTGGGTTCTCTATTTTCTTTAACATACTAACTATATTTTAAATCCTGAGTGTTATCTTACATAACTGGACCATGTGTGAATCTATTTTTAATTTTTATTTGTTTTGTTGTTGTTGTTGTTTGATTATTTATTTTCTTATAGTCCTCAACTTCTGGCCATATGGTCCTGTCTGTTCGAATGTTAAGTAATTTTTTTTTTAATTTTGTGTCAGTATCTTTTTATAAATGTATAGGTCCTAAATGAAGTGATCTTTCTCTAGAGATGGTTCTTTATTTCCTTTACTAAGTAGAATGATTTGAAAGCTCATTACCTTAAGCTAATAATTGACCAAAGTGAGTGAAGTTTGGGCTGATTGGTTTCCTCCTGAGATCTCAGCACACTGGCTTGGACCTTTTCCCCCAGGGAGACTGCAATTCTAGTTTCTGTCTCTGCAGTGCATGGCGTGACTGCCATGAATTTTAGCATGACTGCCAAAATTCTACTCAGCTTAGCTTTTAGACCTCTTTGTGCAGCAAAGAGGTTAAAAAGTGTTTGAAAAGGAAGCATTTTCACTCTGCAAGACATCAAAAATGTCTTTTTTTTTCTTCTTCTGTTCCTTTAGGAGTTGGCTCTGCTGTTTTAAAATCCTCTTATGAACATACGGATTTGAAAAAACAACAGGTAATATGACATTGCAGATAATTAGCTCACCCTTCTAATGTTCTATCTCCAGAATCCTGGCCCTTTTCATCCTTTTTTGAGTTAGCCATTTCTGATACTTATAAATAATTTATTTCTATATTTTGCATTTTCTCTTTTTCTAATTTGTTTGGGATTTGGTTTTGGTTTTGAGTTTTTCTTGTTAAAGATACCCTATCAGTAGTGAAGAAAAACATATGTCCACCCATGTATAGTTCTCAAAATTACAACATTATTGGCCATACTACAAGCATGTGTTTATCAGAAGACACCCTTTATAATGAAAAACAATAAATATTGCATCATATTTCATGAAATATCTTCCCAATTTTGACATAAAATTGAGATTTTGCCAAACTTTTATCTAAAATTAATATTGGGAGAAAATTAGTTTCTTTTGCCTTTTTCTTCTTCTGTCCACTTTCAGTCATCAAACCAGTGACTACTAACTAGGGTCGGTATTCACCTGTTTGAGAAGTCCAAAATGTGGACAGTTATGAACATAAGCCAATATGTATCAAAAATGGGGTCAAAATTTCTGTTTTAAATGTGCTAAAATGATAAAGTAATTAGGGAAAATTCTGAGTAGGAAGTTTTAGATAGGCATTTGAACTGTGATCAAAGCAGATTTCTCATGTGTTCCCTGGAAACAAACTTGTCTTTCTTCACTTTTATTTTAGTTATTTTTGTTCAAAAAATTATCACATCTTACCAATAAAAGAGAAAATTAATAGGTAATTTATATTTACCACAAGTAAGAAAAACAAATCCCATTAATTGTAACATCATGAACATGTATCAGAAAGAACAGGGTTTAAGTTAAACTTTAAGTTTTTCCATGAACCCTTGGTGTTAACTGTGCTATGCATATGTTCATGACATACTTTTTTTCTTGAGGATATTTGTCAGTCTTTCAAGAAACAAAAAGAAGAGTAGAATTGAAATTGTTTTTAAATGACATAACTCTCATAAGAGAGATTATCATTTTCAGAATCATGAAAACACTCTACATTTATATGAGTAATTTACTATAATGACTCCCCGAAGATGTCCACATATTAATTCCCAGAAGCTGTAAATGCATTAACTTTCATGACAAAACAGGAATATTGGTGATATAAAACCTGTAAATAATAACATTGCTGGTACTTACTGTCATTCCTGCGTGTGATACTCTGTGATGAGTCCTCACCATAACCTGTTGAAAAAAAGAACACTTACTATCTCAATTTTATAGGTAAGGAAATGGAAGCTAAGAGATGTTGAATTGTCCCAAGGATTCCCCCCATTTAATGCAATTGCACAATGGTAAGGTCAATATTTGAATTGAAGAATTGTGCCTTTCTATTTATTGTGCTTACTATCCTCAACATTATTTGATTTATTCTAGAAATGTAAGTAAATCATAACCACTTTATACAGTCAGAATTGGATATTTTACAAATATGAAATGACTTCACAAACATTAACATGATGACCTTTTTATTTCACTTTTATGGGAGAATTCTGATAAATTACACTTGTGATTCATTATTGATCTATCTTCCTAAAAACTCTTCTAGAATTTTGAAACTGTTTCTCTTAGAAGCCCATGTATTCAACTATTTTGGTCATTCAGAAGGAAATCAGAATCAGAAACAAAACAAGAGACAGGCATTTATCAGCATAACAGGAAAAAATGTCTTTTTGGGTTGAGTATTGGAAATTGGTGTTACGATTCTTAGCTCTACTCTTACCAAGTTTATATTTTCTCAAAAAGGTTGTCCATTGGGTTCTAATTTAATAGAAAAACATATTTTTCATGATTTTACTTTCTTTCTCCTCTAGACACTACAATAGCCTTTTAACTGGCTTCCCTCAGTCCATAAACTCCTAACAGACTACGCACACAGATTAGTTACAAAACTTTTCCTAAAATGTAAGGTAAACCAAGTAATGTATTTGCTTAAAACCTTCTCCTCATGTCTTCCTCATGTAACTTCAGTGAAAAAGTACCATGAACTTTGAGTGTAAATGTAATAAGCCTTTCTGTGTAACGACAACTTGTCCACATTATCCTTTCTGAACCCTCTTTTTCTCTCATGCTGTGTTTCAGTGTAAACAGACCACATTGGTTTGACTTTATTATTCCTTTTTTAGCCAGTCTGTGGCTCCTATCTCTTCCTGAAAAGTACTTCCTTGAATAGTGCTTATATCTCTTTCTATTCTATTTATATTTGCTATAAAATGTTTTAAGAAATAGTGTTACGTTATCTGTTTGAGTGTTAGTTTCATTTATAATAGCTGTGACAGGGGCGCGTGGGTGGCTCAGTGGGTTAAAGCCTCTGCCTTTCACTCAGGTCATGATCCCAGGGTCCTGGGATCGAGCCCCGCATCAGGCTCTCTGCTTGGCAGGGAGCCTGCTTCCTCCTCTCTCTCTCTCTGCCTGCCTCTCTCCCTACTTGTGATCTCTATCTGTCAAAAAAAAAAAAAAAAAAATCTTATAATAGCTGTGACAGTAAGTGTGTCTGGGATGTGGTAAAAAAAAAATATTGAGTTAATGATTATTAACCTTGAGTCCATTTCAATGGCCTGAGGCATTAGTGCCTCAAGCTTGTTTCTTAGAGATGCACATTGAACACATGTTGTCTACTATAAAACCTGTAGATACATAAATAAAAGAAACATTTTCATAGCTATTTCTAGTCTGTATTTTTGAGATTTTTTAAAATTCAGTTTTACTAATTTAGTGTTAAGGACAGTGAATGGAGAAAATATATCAATTTAATATTATCAGTAATGATATGCTGTTATGCATTACATATGAATATATTATGCTACTAAATAAATGCATTGTGCACTATCAAATAGATCACTTAACATTTTTTAAAAGGAACACATAAATATTGCCTTAGCATCATTTTCATGTCTGCAGAAAGATTAAAGTTTCATTTTTTCACTTTTGTTATGCTCATTTTAAATATAATCTGTATATAAGTTATGCAATATTGATATGAAAGGTCATCTTAGATTTAATGATCTCCCTCAGATTTTTATATAGTTTCTTAAAATTGGGCAATTTGCAGCAAAAATAAGATTGGAGAATGGAATATATGAGAAACTAGATATATAACATTTTTTTAAAACCTAAGATTTCATAAAACATGTTTATCTTTAATTCTATTATTATTATTATAAGCTTGAACATTAAAATAAAAATAAATTTTATCAGGAAAATATGAACGTACATACATAATATATTATTTTTTATTTCCTTTGAAAAATCTGAATTTCACAGAGTTTCTGTATCACTATATAAATATATTTGGTCCCATTTTATTGTATAAGCAATGTGAAAACAATTCTCACTTAAAATCCATGAGGACTTAAATTCAAACCCTGGCTATGAAATTGCTTCAATATTAAGGTAAGCTCCCGGGATGGGTTTTAAATTCCAATCTTTTAAAAAATTTTATATGTCATTGATGAGCAATTTCTCATGTTCATTCCAATGAACAATAATGTCAGGGTGATCAAAAACAAGAATTTCAATTCCAAACATATCCCCAGAGATAGCATCAATATAAAAGCAATTTTTATCTGGATAGGTTTTGAATTTTCACTCTTTCTAGGGAATTTGTGGTGGTTCTTTATTGATAGTAAATGGCAAAGTAATACTTACTTTGATACTAAGGCAGATTAATGTATTATGCCACATCATATTTGTTTCACTTGCCACCCTAGTGCAGAAAACATGATTTTTAAATTCTTACCCATTCATTTATCACTATGTACATCTAATATGTTTCAACTGCTATTTCATATTATTTTAGTTTTTTTTATTATAGAATAGCTCATAATAGTTTGTGTTTATACTGAAGACTTAATGTGCATTAATTCACTTAATTCTTGTAGTAACTCAGCAAGGAACTAGGTTATGGAGCGAATACATAGAAGCTTATACTAGACCACAGAGCAAGTCAAGATCAGGACCGAGATTTTAAGCTAATAATCTGACATTAATATCTTTGTTTCTAATCACTATTGGACACTCTCTAATTGAACACTTTTTAAGGAATAAATTTAGTGACTGAACATTTGTGTTTGCATTTTATATATAAAATAAAACCACACATTAAAATTTCATTATTTAGAAATTTTAAAGAGTATTCTTGAATATTTCTTTTAGTATATTTTTCCATTTGTTTTTTTTTCTTTTGTGACTATCAATACACTTAAATAGTAATATGTTACATAAACTAGTACAAATAAATGATGTCAAGTTTATTTTTTGCTTGTATATGTAAAAGTGAATAGACAAGTCAAAGATAATTCCAAAATTTTTTTAGCTTAAAAATAAATTATTTTATTCCCATGACTTTCTACCTAGATTAGTTCTTAATAGATAGATGATTGATGGATATATAGATGATAAATAGATGATAGATGGATAGATAGATAGATAGATGATAGAAAGAACAAGGGGTCCTATCCTTTCAAAAGAGAAGAGTGACATACGAAGTTTAAAATCAGAAACAACATGGATAAAAAGGAGCTAGTCACTTTTGCTTGGTCAGAGTCAGCCTTTGTAATAGATACATGAGATGACATGATTATTAGCAAGGATGTAGTCATCTTTGTATGTGCTAGAGTTTAGTCACATTTGACTGCATTTCTGACAGAGAATATAAGAAATTGCATTGTGGTGACCTATTTCAGAAAAATGCCATCTCTGAAAAGAGAGAGGCTATTAAGTAATGAAAGAGATAAAGATTTGGTTACTTATATAAGAAAAGGTATACAAATGGTAACAAGAGTGTCAAACTAGAAAGGTTCACTGTTTAGACAAAACTTTTTTCAATTAACACATAATAGATTCAAATCCTCAATATTGTACAGGTGTCAAGATACCACCATCAAGCCTGTCAATAGAAATATATGTATAGATAGATAATAGATAAAGAGGTAGATGATAGATAGATAGATAGGCAGAAATAAAGATGTATTTCATGAACATGCCCAGGAAAATTCATGGAATTACTTGCCATGCAATGTACTGCCCATTAAGCAAAATCTGGAAGTAATGTTTTTCAAATCTCACACCCCACTACCAGCTTACCTTGCTTCAAGTATATATGATAAAATTTTACGAGGCTGCATTAGGTAAGTACAAAAAAGGATTGAAGTAATTATAGGATATATATATATATAATACCTATATAAAAGGAACAACACAGTATTTACATTCTTTGGTGTGGCAATCATTTTTTTAATCATCATTATGGTTGTATTAAATTTGTATTGCTGCCCTAACAAATTACAATGAATTTAGTGACTTAAACCAACACGTATTACTATTTCACAGTTCTTGAAGGTCAGAAGTCTGATAAAGTTCTCAATGGGTTAAAGTCAAAGTATAGACTGAATTCTGTTTCTTTTGGAGGCTACAGGAAAAATTTGTCCCCTGGCCTTTTTCAGAAAAATTCTAGTGCCCTTCCATATTCCTTGGCTATACTGTTTTCTTCCTTCTTCAAAACCAGCAACAAGCCATCTTTCAGAGAATTATTTTCTTTTGACTATAGCTCAGATAAGTTTCTCAGCTTTTACAATGTCTGATTAGATTAGACCTACCCAAATAATCCAGGATTAAATCTGCATCTCAAGATCTTTTATTTAATTGTTCCTGAAAAGTCTCTTTTTTTTGATATCATGATACTGTGATTTATAATAAGAAATATGCATTTTTTCCCCTGTCCCAGCCACAAAACTCTTAAAGCTCTTTGAAGTTCCTTAGTGAACAGGCTGAGAGGAAAAGTATATTTTGTTATAGTAATGAGGTGGGTGGGTTGCCAGTGACCCAACAATCTGATCAGAGGGTTGTAACTTTCAGTTCATCCCAGGACCTGCAGGGAGAGGAAAGGAACTGGGAATTGCCAGGGGCTAATGATTTAATCAATCATACCTCTACAATAAAAGTTTCATAAAACACAAGACAGGCTTCTGAGACCTCTGTACCCCTTCCTACATACCTTGCACTATGTATCTCTTCCATCTGGCTATTCCTGAATTATAGCTTTTTATAATAAGCTGATAATATAATAAATAAAATATTTCTCTTAGTTCTTATAAGCTGTCACAGTAAATGAATTCAACCCAGGGATGGGGTCATTGGAACTTTTGGGCTACGGCCCATAGATAAGAAGCACAGGCATAACCTGAATTCGAAATTAGCATTTGAAAACTAAAATAAGCAGTCTTGTAGTAATAAGCCTTTAACATGGGGGATCTAACACTACCTTCAGGTAGATGATGTCAGAATTGAATTGAATAGCAGGATATCCCTATCTGGTATCAGAGATATACTTGATATGGGAGAAAACCCCACATATTGGAAATGGTATTAGAATCATAGACAGGTAAGGTATATTGACAAGTTCTGATGATTAGGAATTGGTCATCTGTGGAGTCTATTAATCTGCCTACCAAAATAGTACCTACATTTTGAGAAATGATAAATAAAATTACTGTTTTGCTAGGATAAAGTATGTTATCCAAGACTTAGAAGTAGACTGTACCATACCTTTTAGAGTATCTATAGCATGTGTAGTCACACTATCAGATAAAAAATTATGTTTTTCTCAAAAACTATTGCGACTAATACACTTCACATTTATCCAAGGATACAGGTAGCTTAAAAGAGTGG
Organism: Meles meles; assembly: GCF_922984935.1. Taxonomy (NCBI): domain Eukaryota; kingdom Metazoa; phylum Chordata; class Mammalia; order Carnivora; family Mustelidae; genus Meles; species Meles meles. The sequence goes on along the minus strand of NC_060067.1, from coordinate 80,425,508 downwards.
ACCTGTTAAAATTAAGATATTTAAGGAGTTATTCTGAACAATTTATCATATAAAAATACATCAGTATTTATACAGTTAAATTACAAATGTATTATTTCTGTTAAAAATTCAGACAGGAAAATATCTATAAATTAGATCAAGCAGTATAGAAGGATTTCAGGAGGAATTTAAAATGGGTCTTGAGGGGTGCCTGGGTGGCTCAGTGGGTTAAAGCCTCTGCCTTCAGCTCCGGTCATGGTCTCAGGGTCCTGAGATCGAGTCTCATATAGGGCTTTCTGCTCGGTGAGGAGCCTGCTTCCCCCTTTCTCTCTGCCTGCCTCTCTGCCTACTTGTGATCTCTCTCTGTCAAATAAATAAATAAAATCTTTAAAAAAAATGGGTCTTGATGTATAAGTAAGGAGAGGTGAAGAGAAAACAAAAACAATTAGAAAGTTATAAGGCAATGTCCAACAAAGTTTCATATTGAAAGAGTAAGGCGCTCCAGGTAAGAAGTGCAGAAATAAATGTCTAATAGGAAAAACTTTCCAGTAGACAGAGGTTCTTTTAGTTGTGTTCCCCTGAGGAGAAAGTTCCATGGGAATGACATTTCCCAGCCAAGCTGTGGGACTTGAGTTTGAGCCACTTGTTTTTTATTATTTTCTGTGGAAACTCCCTCTGCTATTGTTTTTCTTTCCCTCTTAATAGTTGTGTCCATAGATTTATCAGATTAAGTTCTCTCTAGTTTAGAGCCACGTGAGAAGACCAGCTAATTCCAGTGCAAATTCAGTTTCTTTTTTGTTCATACCATGTGTTTGTTTGAACTCTTGCTTAGGCTTTATCATGCCATTAAGTGATGTCACAGTTATTTTATATTATTTTATTTATGTATTTGGGAGAGAGAGCATGAGCGGGAGGGGCAGAGAGAGAGGGAGAGAGTATCTGATACAAACTTCCTTCTGACCAGTGAGCCTGACCTGGGGCTCCATTTCAGGACCCTGAGATCATGGCCTGAGGAGAAACCGAGAGTCTGCTGCTTAATTGACTATGCCACCCCAGGGACCCCTGGTGGCATAGTAATTGTATCTGCACCATCTAACACCGGTTTCTCTCTTTTGGGAAATCACAGTTATTTGTAGAAGAAAATGTAAATATGCCTTTGACTTCCTAGTCTTTTAGATCTTTGTATAACTAGAGAGTGCAAATGCTTCCAAGGTCTCTGGTGCCATTATTTGTTTTGAAACACAACAGCCGGTGCTATTTGTGTAAGTATATGCTCTATCAAGACTAAGCCAAGAGAGGCTGCATACCATTATGAGTGAGAATGTGTATTCAGTAGCAAGCCTGTCCAGGTTTGGATCCATGCTTTACCACATAGTAGTTACAAGATCTTGTACAACTTATTTGACTTCTCAATGCTTCATTTTCCTTATCTACAAAAAATGCACAGTAACAATAATAGTTTACCTCTTAAAATTTTCATGTGGAATAAATGAGTTAATATTTGTAAAGCAAATAGTGTCTGATACATGAAAGATTCTATATAAATGCTAAATAAGTAAAATAAACTTGACCATGTACTTCAATAAAAACATTTCTCTCTAGGCTGTCAATTTTAAAGTTTACATCATTCCTTTTTTTCTCTATTCTAAAGATTTAATTAGTTGAGATATATAATAAAGATATCACTGTGCTTGAGTCACAGAACAAGAATCACTCATAGATTCATTCAATACATTATATATATTATTAATCTTGGTATTATTATGAAAAAACTTAATTTTATTTACTGAAAATTAATCTATACACTGCATGAAACCCTAAGTCATGAAATGTGCACAAATGAACATATGTGTGTGTATAATCGTATTTTTTTTAAATATTTTATTTATTTATTTAACAGACAGAGATCACATGTAGGCAGAGAGGCAGGCAGAGAGAGAGAGGGAGAAACAGGCTCCCTGCTGAGCAGAGAGCCGGATTTGGGGCTTGATCCCAGGACCCTGAGATCATGACCTGAGCCGAAGGCAAAGGCTTAGTCACCCAGGTGCCCCATAATCACATCTTCAAAAAGAAAATGTACAGGTAAATTTTCAGAGGGGAAAATGTGCAAAAAAAATAGTTTGTTGCTGGGGCGCCTGGGTGGCTCAGTGGGTTAAAGCTGCTGCCTTCAGCTCAGGTCATGATCTCAGGGTCTTGGGATCGAGTCCCGCATCGGGCTCTCTGCTCAGCAGGGAGCCTGCTTCCTCCCCTCTCTCTCTCTCTGCCTGCCTCTCTGCCTTCTTGTGATCTCTGTCAAATAAATAAATAAAATCTTTAAAAAAAAAATAGTTTGTTGCTAAGGATGGTAAGAGGTATGAAAAGCACAATTAATTTCATCTGTATCCAACAGTCTGCACAAAAAGCCAAATGAGTAAAATGACTAAGGATCGTATACAAAATCATTATTTTGAAGATGAGAAAGTGAACAACATAGATGAAATATTTTGAATAATTGAAATTGTTTTTAGTTCAAAGTTTACTTAGAAAAGAATCACTCAACCACCGGAAAATGAATATCTACCTCTCTTTATCAAAGCACAGGTCAGAAAACTATCAGAGTGAAAGTTGCACAAAATCATGGTATGTCCAACTGGTAATATCATCTTAAATGTAGTAGGCATAGTTATGAGGAACAGGAATTTCACTAGACTACAAAAAGAAAAGCTTCTTTTGAATTAATAGAAAACATATATAAGGAATTGTGACCCAAAATAATGAGCAGCAGATAACTAATTAAGTTAATATAATAAGAAGATTGGCTGGGATACATGTTATAACTATTGAACACAAAAATATGTCATCTTTATGTCAGAAGACAATACTTTCATATAAATCTCTAAGAGACCAGAGGCCAAAATAATTCTAAGACATTGACTCATCTACTTGTTGAAAATCTAGTAAAACAAACAAACAAACAAACAAACAAAAAAACAAAAAAACCCACATAGTAACAATAAATCTAAGTCAGTAGTTATTTATTTAAGAAAAAAATAAAAATATAAGCAACTGAAAAACCTGGAGAGCAAAAGTTAAGCTCAAAAATGGTTTTATTCTTCCAGAAAATCTTTGGGACTGACTCCTATCTATTTTTAGAATAAATGTACTACATGGGAGTCCTGCAATATTATATGACAGGGAGAAACGTGACTTAATTTCTAAACTTAAAAATCTCAGTGACTGGGGCACCTGGGTGGCTCAGTGGTTTAAGCCTCTGCCTTTGGCTCAGGTCATGATCTCAGGGTCCTGGGATCAAGCCCCGCATTGGGCTTTCTGCTCAGTGGGGAGCCTGTTTCTCCCTCTCTCTCTGCCTGCTTCTCTGCCTACTTGTGATCTCTCTCTCTGTGAAGTAAATAAATAAAATAAAATAAAAAAATCTCAGTGACTTCCAGTGTATATTTTAATATACTAACTTATGAAAACCAGTATTTCTATCACTTAAAAAGATTAGTAGATTTTTGTCTTGCATAGTTGAGCAGCGATACCAAAAACATTTGAGAATTGCTTTCCTCGACGTTTACAAAAATTATCTGGTTGGCAATTTCTTGTAATTTCATCACCTCTCATACCACTTCCAGCCAAGAAAGGAACAAAACTGATGCTCTTCATCTGCTCAGAAAGTTTTTTAAAGCTAGTTGAAGAGACCCATCTTTGTAATCTGATGCCTTGCTAAACGACATTGAGTTTCATTATATTCTTCTATTTCTGAGTACAGCAAGGAAGTAATTTGTCTTTGATGCAAAATAGAAAGCAAAGAGCTCATTTGGGCATTGTAGAGAGAATAAAAAAAAAGAAGGGGCTGACCTGGTGAAAATTATGTATTCATGGAATATATTACACTAAATTGTTCTGTCTCTAAACGCAATCCTACAATCTTTAAATGGAAAATCGCCATTGACTATAGTGAGTTTTTCCTGTATAAGGACTACAATATTTCATCTTTACGTGCTTTGTTAATGATATATGTTGTTCATTTTTTTAAAGCAAACCATGTAAGGAAGCAAAAAAATACTTGAAAATGAAAACAAAAACACTTTTTTTCTTTAAATGGTTATTTATATAAATATTCATAATCTTTGACATTTTCCTTAAAATATATAATCTTTATTTAAATGGCTATTCTTAAATGGTTTTCTTTAAATGGTTATTTTTATAAATATTTCATAATCTTCGACATTTTCCTTAAAAATATATAATATCTAAGGACCACTATTGTTTTCATCATGGTATCCTTAATAACTGAGTAGACTGAATCTTTCAATTTGGCATTTCTTTTAACTTCTAAAAGATAAATTATAATTGCTATGTTTTGCATCTTTTAAATGCACTTTAAAATCATTTAGAATATATATGCCAGGCAATACTAAGGATTGTGTCATATCATAAGATTGTATTTTACTATAACTTACTTATACAAGAAAAATTACATATGTTTTTGTATTGTCTATATATACACATACAGAGAAATGAATAGTTTGATACATCATAAATGGACCATAAATATATTATACATATGTAAAATATAAACATGTACATACAACTGAATTGTATCTGTATCTCTATACTTAAATATATGCACATGCACATACACATAAACACACTGATATATTCTAACACAATTATTCCTATGACCAAAATATATATTAAAATATATAAGTATATTTTAAGGTTCACTTTAAATAAAATCTCATTGGGGTGGTCACAAAGAGCTAGGCTTCCTACTAAGAATAAAGTTACAAAATATATTTCTTGTTGGAAAATTTCTGTGGCTTCCTATGTAAATGTCTTAGAGTGTGATTTGTCTCAGATTCTAATTCTTATTAAAATTAAGTAACAAGAATTATTTCTTGTTTTGGAATTCCTATGTATATCTAAGTTTATATCCCCAATTTATACGGTAAATTGACTGAGTCAACATATCATTTCCTCTGAAAACTCCACAGCGTTATAAAATATGACTTGAAATGTTAATTCCATAACAGGAAATTCAGCTCTTAGTTATTTGTACTAATGCAGGAAACAGATATGAATAACAGCAAATCAATTTGTATTCACCCATAGAGAATGTTTGAATTGATATTAGAAAGTGGAAGTGTTGGAGATCTGGAAACTCATTTAATACAATATAACAACAAGAACAAGAGCATAATTAGAAGTTGCTAAGTTGTCAAATATCTTCCTCTTCTCCCATACACAACTACTCGAAATCTCTCCGCGTGAAATGCTTTGTTTTCTCAATTTTTCTTGTAATGTTTTCTTAAAGTGAAGTCTTCCTTAAGTATTTGTGATTTATACTCCCCTCTCTGTCTGCAAAGAAAATCTTTTAAGCTGCAAATATTCAAAAGCAAACATAGTAATTTGAGATGTCCATAAGTGAAATATTAATTACACTACAAGTCTAGAAACATTGTAATGAAGAAATAAAACAATACACTGTAACAAACCATTTTTATAACACCCAAATTGATAACATCAGAATAGATGTGATGGTATAAAAAGGTTTCCATATTTCCAAATATGTCTTACAACTTTAGAAATATGGCTATACATGCACCTAGTTAACATTAAGAATGCCTATGATAATTAACAATAAGAACAGAAATGAAATAGTGGAGAGGGTGAGTAAATATTAATAGCTATAATAAAATGACTTAATAGAACATAGTACTTTAAATACTTCAGAATGCAAATCAAGCCTTAAAATATTGAATAGGGAGAAACAAAGTAAACAAAACTACAGCAATAATATCCAATAGAGATCAGAATCAGAAAAACTAGATTCTTAGCAACTTCACCTGGTAAATTAGACAGGTAGCTAATTAGCCAAAGAATCAAAAGGCACTCTTATTTATAAAAAGAACATAATAAAATATATGTCTGACAATTTAACATAGTATTTATAAAATGTTAGTGTAAAAATAGTAGACAACTTTCAAACCACAAATTCTGAATTCTTAACATCTCACATTGTCTTTATTTTCCTTTAACTCATTCAAATTTCCCAGTCTATGGAATTTTCTTATCTCCTGCTCCCTTATTTCTTCTTTTATGGTATGTGAAATATGGTCTTCTGATTTAAGACCATCAAGATTACTTTACCAGGCCATCCTTACTATTTCAGAGATCTGAAACTTTGCTTATCCTCTCTGATATTCTCTCTGAATAAATCACAAAAAAGAGAATCAATAATTAATTTCACAGTTACTGAATTTATATATGATTGACTCCACTACTTGTGTTTTTACATTTCTACTCTTCAGAATTGCACTGTCTTGTAGAAAGAAAATGATCATAAAGTGCTCATAGCTTGGACTTTTCTCATTGCAAGTGATTTCCAAGTGCTTTACCTTTGTACTCTTTACTTTGTAAGAAGATAATCTATTTCACATACATTTTGGCATTTTAAAGTCCTCTCTGGAAAAAAAAATGTATTTTCAAATCCTCTGTTTTTTTTTTTTTAAATTAGGGTATTTATTGTTATTGAGTTATATGAGTTTCTTTTATATATTTTGGATATTAATCACTTATCAGATATGTGGTTTGCAAATATTTTCTGCCATTTCATAGGTGGCCTTCACATTTTGTTGATGGTTTCCTTTACTGATCAGAAGAGTGTGTGTGTGTGTGTGTGTGTGTGTGTGTGTGTGTGGTTTTTTGTTTGTTTGTTTTGTTTTGTTTTGTTTGATGTAATCTGCTTGTTTACTTTTGCTTTTGTTGTCTTTGTTTTTGGAGCCAAATCCAAAAAATCATTGCCAAGACTAATATCAATGAAGTTACTCTTTTGTTTTCTCCTAGGAATTTTATCATTTCAGGTTTTATGTTCAAGTCTTTAATTCCTTTTGAGTTGATTTTTGGGAATGAATAAGATAATGATACAATTATATCTTTTGCATTATGACAACCCAGTTTCCCCAACACCATTTATTGAAGAGACTCTCCTTTCCCCCATTGTATATTCTTGGTTCTTTTGTCATAAATAAATTGATCATGTATGCATGGGGTTATTTCTGGGCTCTCTGTTCTGGTCCATTAACATGCACATCTATTCTTTCATCAATATCACATTGTCTCAATTACTGTAGATTTATAATAAATTTTAAAATCAGACAGTGTTCATCCTCCAACTTTGTTCTTCTCCTTCAATATTGTATTGGCTCTTCTCGGTTTTTTGCCTCTGTATTTAGAATTTAGAATCAGTTTGCTGATACCCACAAAATAACTTGTTGGAATTTTGAGTAGGATTATGCTGAATGTATAGATCAAACTGGGAAAAACTGATGTCTTAACAATATTGAGTCTTCCTATATGTAAATTGGAGTATCTCCACATTTATCATTTCTTCTTTGTTTCCACTCATCAGAGTTTTTATAGTTTCCTTCTTATAGATCTTATACATATTTTGTTATGGCTGTCCCTGTTTCATTTCTTGGGTGCTAACATAAATAATATTCCATGTGTATGTTATACCTTTTATAGTTGTCATTCAGTCCTTAAATATTTTATTCTTTTTCTTGTCTTTGTTTTCTTTATGTTTTGGCAGATTCTGTTAGGGTGTCCTCAGCTCAGTGATTCCTTCCTCAACTGTATCTAGTCTATTGATAAGCCCATTAAAGAACTTCTTGATTCATTACAGTACGTGAGACAGTTTTCAGATGTGGATTCCGTCATCTCAAGGAGAAGATGGGTCTCCATAAGTAAAAATGCTGGACTTCTAAGGCAACGATATTCAATAATGACTCACCACACTCTTTCTTTTAGGTATCAATATTGCTACTCATTTAAAATGACAAAATAAAATCCCTCAACATGTTGAAGACCTCTATATACAGAGTCTGAATTCACAATAATACCTGAAGCCAAAAGCATCCTGATGATTCTGCTTTTAGGAGTCTATACAGACAATGTGAAGAAATGGATTACTAACTCAAATATGGCTGACAGATTTTTCCACTGCATCCACTATCATATTATCACTACCAAAATATATAATACAACATAATTAGTAGTTGGCAGAAGCTACATTTATCCTTAGATTGTGAGATTAAACCCTATTACAATGGAAAGCCAAAGAAAAGATCCCAAAATTGTCCCACTGTGGCCAAGAGGGTATCTAGAATATCATATTCTGAAAACGGTAATAGAGTTTGCTAACATTCCTAAAACCTTAAAAATTCAAAAAATATACCTCATCCTATTCCCATTTATTTTATCATTTTACTCCTTTAAAAGGGGAGGAAAGAAAGAAAATTGATTTTAAAAGATGACATTAAAAAGATAATAGACTACTAGAAATTCAATCAAGTAGTAGTTATATTTGTAATTGTTGACAAATGTGTCATCTTTGTTAGATTAAGATTAATACTAACTCAGGGAGCCTGAGTGGCTCATTGGTAAGCATCTGCCTTCAGCTCAGGTCATGATCCCAGGGTCCTGTGATCGAGCCCCGCATTGAGCTCCTTGCTCAGTAGGAACCTGCTTCCCTCTCTCTCACTCCCCTTGCTTGTGTTCCTTCTCTCACTGTCTCTCTCTCTCTCTGTCGAATAAATAAATAAAATCTTTTTTAAAAAAAGATTAATACTAACTCATTATATCATGTGTCCTTTCAACTGGAAAATGTGTTGTCTTCCATCTCCACCAGAAATGAAGACCAAAAATTTTTTCCTATTTATAGGAGTTGGATAAAAATATATATTTATAAAAAAAATATATATATATATTTATAGTTTTCCATAAGTCTTTTATTTAACTCCCCCATCCCCTCTCATAACGTAGGACATAAAACACTTGGATTTCAAGCACAATGCCATTATATATTACTTAATCCACCATGATGACTCCAACATGTTAATGTATTGGACTTTAAAAAGCATCAAAACAATTGGACATTTTGGTAAGATACATGCTACACAGTGAAGAGATAAAAACAACAACAACAACAAAGTTATGGGCATCTACTACATCAGTGAAGATTTTGGGGAGATGGACTATTAAATATGGAAATGGTGGGGCAGTCCTTGCTAAGTACAAATTATTGCATTGTACACTTCCCATCATTAGAAACAACAACCAAAAAACGTCTCTTTGAGGGCTGAAGATAGTATATTCTACACTTAACCTAGTTACTAAATAACAAAGAAACTGGTAGCTTTGATTTGGCTCTAGAGCAGGAAGATTTTCTTATGCCTAGATTGCAGAAAACAAAATAGCAGAAATTACATGAATCTTATGGCTATTCTTATTAAGAGGGATGCCAGCAGCATTCTGAGACAAGTTTCTGCTTACCTGCAACAGTTAATTGTACACCACCGGAAAACAGCTCCTTATGTGCTTCTGAGCTCAGGCAGAGATGGAGGTGGGACATTGTGTAATCTTGCAGCCAGAACAGCCTAGTGTGAGCTAAGTATTGTCACATCTATTAAATCATAATGTCAATTGGTCCCTGAGATGAATTGTCATAAAATGAAAATGGTACATATGGAATGAGGCACAAACAGCCCAGAGAAGAGAGATATGCTACAAAATCACTCACTATACTGTTACTATTTCTGTTTAAATATTCATTTATTTTTTATAAAATTTAAATTTTTAAAAATTGTATTTATTTATCCATGTAATCACTATTCTCAAAGTTCCTGTTTTTTATAGATCCAGATTATATCTGATGTCCTATTCCTTCTGCCTAAAATATTTTCTTTTAACTTTTCTAGGACTTAATGACTTCCCATTATTGAGGCAGGATCCTTCTTACAATCTACTCTATGCCCAATGAACAATGAGACTTTCCAGTCAGGCAAGTGAGAACAGGCACTATTCTCAATCTTTTGTGAATATGTGTCTCTGGCCTTTGGTAGTTCTTTTCCTGTTATCCAGTAGGTTCTCATAGCTTGTGCTGGGTAGAAGCTAAGCTGAAGGATATTTCAAGATATTTACCATATATCATTTATCATATTTTTCTTCTTTTTTAAGCTAATTTTTTAGTATAATCTCAGACATCATGTCATTAAATACCTATGCAATCTAGTATATATCTAAAAGATGCCATGGATTTTCTAAAAAGCTACAGTGATACTACCTTACTTAATAAAAATAGAAATAAAAATATTTTTTTTTCTTATAGTTAGTTTATAGTCAAATTTCTCTCACTCTATTAAAAATTACCTTTTTAAGGTTTATTTTTTCTCATCATTAAGATGCAAAATCTACACATTATATTTGTTAATTAGATCGCTTATCTCCTTTTAACTCAGAATTTCCTAATCTCTATTTTCTGCAAATGACACGGTGTGCTCTTTCAACATGTATATTTAAATTTATTAAAGAAATATATTGTAAAGTATAATTTTAAATATTTTCTGTAATGTGATTTTAGTTTTGCTTGACAGCTACTTCTACTGTATGCACAATGGATCTGATCTCCTTTGCCTGACTCATATATCACTTTCTTTTGAGTCCTTTTGTAATCTCTTTGATTTTATTTTTCAGTTTATCATTTCATTTCACAACATATATTTTCCATCAATTGTGTTCTGAGTTTACAGTTTCTTGTTGTATACCTTTCAGTTTAGTCCTTTTCTAATTTTTTCCTATTTTCCTACTTTTTTTTTCCAGATATCTAGTTCAGGGAAGTGTTAATCAACTTATGTTATGAATGCAAGATAAGATTTATGCCTACTCAAATATATATTGAGATTTATATTTCTTTTATGGATTCCCTACCAAAAAAAAGCGTCTTTTTTTTTTTCTGAATTACATAGTATATTTTTCAACCTTCTGACAGGCTACACTTATGTCTCTTCTTATCATCCTTACTAAACTGGAAATATTATCAGGCAGGGGACTGTGTTTGCTATAACTTTCACACTGTCCTGATCACAGAAGAATGTATAAATTGAAAAATGTTTGTTAAATAAAGATATAAATCATGAAAGAATATCTTAAGAACACTGATTATTTGCATGTGTGCTCTTGATACACTAAATAAGTACATTTATGCTACAATATTTTCAGAAGTTATTTATTTGAAATTTAAAACTTTACTATGGAATTACTTTTATACATGGTGATTAGTCTTAGGCTAGCTTCCTTTTCTGGTTAAAATTATTTAAAGGCAGAAAATAAAATACAAATTCCTTAACCTAGTAGACAAAGTCCTAAGGATCTGATCACAAACCATTCTTGTGATTTTCTTATGCCATTCTCCCACTTGCCTCTTACTCCAACCTCTCTGATTTATGATACGTCAAATTTATTGCTCACTGAGCCAAGTAAGTGTTCTGCTCTCTGGATTGTTCTTTCTCTGTTGCTGTATTTCTAGAACATTTTTTATTATTCAGATTTCTAGTTCATATAGGTCTCCATTCAGAGAAATCGACTGTAATTACTAAATAAAAATAGACCAGGTGACTGTGAATCATATTTCCCTATTTTAATTCTGTGTCTAGCATTGGTCATTTCCTGTTACTTTTTTTTTTGTTGATCTATCTGTTTGCTTAATTGTTCCATTCACACTTTCATTTTTTAATCAATTAATTGAATTTTTTTCCCAGTCTGTGAAACACTTTATTTCTTATTTTTTTATAAACATATAATGTATTTTTATCCCCAGTGGTACAGGTCGGTGAATTGCCAGGTTTACACACTTCACAGCACTCACCATAGCATCTGCAAAGCAAGGGAAGCAAGGGCAAAAATGAACTATTGGGATTTCATCAAGATCAAAAGCTTTTGTACAGCAAAGGAAACAGTTAACAAACCAAAAGACAACTGACAGAATGGGAGAAGATATTTGCAAACGACATATCAGATAAAGGGCTAGTATCCAAAATCTATAAGGAACTTAGCAAACTCAACACGCAAAGAACAAACAATCCAATCAAGAAATGGGCAGAGAACATGAACAGACATTTCTACAAAGAAGACATCCAGATGGCCAAAAATTAATTGAATTTAAGAGAGAGCATGAGTGGGCAGGGAGGGGCAGAGCAAGAGGGAGAGAGAGAATCTTAAGCAGGCTCCACACCAGTGAGGAGCTCCGGGTCTCCTCATGACCCTGAGATCATGACCTGAGTCAAAATTAAGAGTTGAACCTATAACTGAACCGCCCAAGTGCCCCCCATTCACACTTTCATTTTATTATGAGCTTCTTGAAAGCAGGGACTTGTGTTTCATGTTCACTGCCTACCAGGGAATGACTTCTAGGCACATACTAGGTGTGTAATAGAAATTTCTTGATGACCATTTATAAAACTTCAGTTGGAAAACTAGAAATTTAATAGAAAAATATTTAATTCATTCATTGTTCTCGATATGCTCAATTTACCTCTGACCTAAACAAATCCCTCAACAAACTCCATGGTCAGTATGAACTGATGTTATGTAGGATTGTTTGAACTGAAACATACTTTGACACTATGCTATTGGTTCAAATTGAGAAGTATTGTAAGAAATTCCCCCTGAAGATTATTTACCATAAATGTGGTTGAACACATAAGTCACTGCAATATACATTTTTTCTTTTATAAAGACTCACAGGAAGAATTTTCCTCTCTCTGGTTTCAATATAAAAAACAGTTTGGGTTTTCCTGAAAAAGAATTATTGTCACTGCTTAACACATAAGATTTTTCTCAGAAGATGATACCTAAAATCAGAGTTCTAGAGGTGCCTGGCTGGCTCAATTAGTAGAGTATGCCATTCTTGATCTCATCTTGGGATTGTCAGTTCAAGCCCCAGGTTGGGTGTACAGATTACTTAAAAAAATTAAATCTTAAAAAAAAAAATTCACAGTTCTAAATTATCAAGTATTTATTGCATAACAACATGTTTTGTGGTTTTTTGGTGCAATAATGTAAACATTTGCTGATTATTTTTATATTCTATTATTTTTCACTCTTCCCAATTAAGAGCGGATTTCTTTGAAATATCCCAAATATCCTTTTCCAAGAAAGACTATGTGAATGTTTTAACAATGTTTAGGATAGCATTAATTTAAATATATGTTGGACCTGGGCACATGAGTGGCTCAGTGGGTTAAAGCCTCTGCCTTCAGCTCAGGTCACGATCTCAGGGTCCTGGGATCAAGCCCCACATCAGGCTCCCTGCTCAGAGGGGAGCCTGCTTCCTCCCTCTCTCTCTGCCTGTCTCTCTGCCTACTTGTGATCTCTGTCTGTCAAATAAATACATAAAATCTTTTAAACAGATAGGTAGATAGATAGATAGATAGATGGATGTTGGACTTTGTGTATGTGCCATGTGTGAGTAAATTTAAATACTTTGAAATGAAAAATAGATAATGATAATATAAACATATTTCTGAGTATATGTTATACTTATTTTTAAATTAATTGAAATTGTCAAATGTGTTACATACTTTGAATTATAAGATTACTGAATTTATTTTTCTGTTGTAACTGAATATTTGTTTCTGATGTCAAAGTAAGAAAATCATAATTGCTACTAGGTTGACATTTTATACACCACACTGTACATGCAATGTAACTCTCTTTCAATTCTGAAATAAAGCAATTGTATAACAGAAACAGCCTATGTGTAGTCTATAGTCCATATATTTTATCAGTTCATATAATTTAGAGACAATGAAGATTTTATATACATTAAATAATGGCAGTCAAATTTAGCATGATGTCACGAAAATGGTCAGGATAAACAGAACCACAATGTTTTTTGCTTCTTTGTTTTTGCCTATTATTAACATCAACAAAAAAAATTCTTTAAAATGGCCTGTATATAACAGAGGCAATATCTAAACATAAGTATTTTGTGATTATAATATTATGTTCCTTATTTGCTTCCTAATAACATCTATAAGGTTTACTTCTAATCTATCTTTATTTAGAAAAGTTCTAATCATTCAATAACATTTTTTAAAATGATCAAATTTGAAATAGAAATATTTTGGAAAAAAATCCTCATATCTAAAAATCTTATATTTCTTAATGGTTCAGTTTTTACTATTACATTATGTATGACACATGAATTTACTTTGATAATGGCAATGAACTACCTCTAACACATATTTTAACTTTTGTGCCTAACAAATTATATTACTGAATCTTTTTTTTTTTTTTTAAGATTTTATTTATTTATTTGACAGAGAGAGATCATAAGTAGGCGGAGAGGCAGGCAGAGAGAGTGAGAGGGAAGCAGGCTCCCTGCCGAGCAGAGAGCCCGATGTGGGACTCGATCCCAGGACCCTGAGATCATGACCTGAGCCGAAGGCAGCGGCTTAAACCACTGAGCCACCCAGGCGCCCCTACTGAATCTTTTTTTTTTTTTAATTTTATTTATTTGACAGACAGAGATGACAAGTAAGCAGAGAGACAGGCAGGGTGGGGGGGAAGCAGGCTCCCCGCCGAGCATGGAGCCCGAAGTGGGGCTCGATCCCAAGACCCTGGGATCATGAACCAAGCTGAAGGCAGAGGCCGTAACCCACTGAGCCACCCAGGTGCCCCTATATTACTGAATCTTAAATGAACTGTCAATTACAGGAAAGATGGTATAGGCCACAAACAAAAATAGATTTCTTATAAGGATGATTTTCTACAATAAGTTTTTTTTTAAGATTTTATTTATTTATTTGACAGACAGAGATAACAAGTACACAGAGAGGCAGGCAGAGAGAGACAGAGGAGGAAGCAGGCGCTCCACCGAGTGGAAAGCCCAACGCGGGGCTTGATCCCAGGACCCTGAGATCATGACCTGAGCCAAAGGCAAAGGCTTTAATCCACTGAGCCACCCAGGTGCCCCTCTACAATACATTTTAAAAGAAGAAGGAGGGGGTGCCAGGATGGATCAGTTTGTTAAGCATCCAGGTCTTGATTTGGAGGTTGTGGGATCAGTCCCCATGCTGGGCATGGAAGTTACATTAATAAATAAATAATAAAACTGAATTCATGCAATTATTCAAAAAGAGCAAATATTGGATTTATCTCCCCTGGTTTGGTACATATCATCTTTATCATAGTTACAGGAATCTTTTTTTTTTTTAATTTTTAAATTTTTTTTATAAACATATAATGTATTATTTGTCCCAGGGGTACAGGTCTGTGAATCGCCAGGTTTACACACTTCACAGCACTAACCATAGCACACACCCTCCCCAATGTCCATAACCCCACCACCCTTTCCCTATCCTCCTCCCCCCAGTGACCCTCAGTTTGTTTTGTGGAGTCTCTTATGGTTTGTCTCCTTCACAATCCTATCTTGTTTCATTTATTCCTTTCATACCCCCCCAAACCCCCCACATTGTATCTCCACTTCCTCATATCAGGGAGATCATATGATAGTTGTCTTTCTCTGATTGACTTATTTCGCTAAGCATAATACCCTCTTGTTCCATCCACGACGTCGCAAATGGCAAGATTTCATTTCTTTTGATGGCTGCATAGTATTCCATTGTGTATATATACCACATCTTCTTTATCCATTCATCTGTTGATGGACATCTAGGTTCTTTCCATAGTTTGGCTATTGTAGACATTGCTGCTATAAACATTTGGGTACAAGTGCCCCTTCGGATCACTGTGTTTGTATCTTTAGGGTAAATACCCAGTAGTGCAATTGCTGGGTCATAAAGTAACTCTGTTTTTAACTTTCTGAGGAACTTCCATGTTGTTTAACAGAGTGGTTGCACCAGCTTGCATTCCCACCAACAGTGGAGGAGGGTTCCCCTTCCTCCACATCCTCGCCAGCATCTGTCCTTTCCTGACTTGTTAATTTTCGCCATTATGATGGGTGTGAGATGGTAACTCATTGTGGTTTTGATTTGTATTTCCCTGATGCTGAGTGATGTGGAGCACTTTTTCATGTGTCTGTTAGCCACCTGGATGTCTTCTTTGCAGAAATGTGTGTTTGTGTCCTCTGCCCATTTCTTGATTGGATTATTTGTTCTTTGGGTATTGAGTTTGCTAAGCTCTTTATTGATTTTGGATACTAGTTCTTTATCTAATACATCATTTGCAAATATCTTCTCCCATTCTGTCAGTTGTCTTTTGGCTTTGTTAATTGTTTCCTTTGCTGTGCAAAAGTTTTTGATCTTGTTGAAGTCCCACTAGTTCGTTTTTGCCCTTGCTTCCCTTGTCTTTGGCAATGGTCCTAGGAAGAAGTTGCTGCAGCTGAGGTTGAAGAGGTTCCTGCCTGTGTTCTCCTCAAGGATTTTGATGGATTCCTGCCTCACATTGAGGTCCCGCATCCATTTTTAGTCTATTTTCATGTGTGGTGTAAGGAAATTGTCCAGGTTCATTTTTTGCATGTGGCTGTCCAATTTTCACAACACCATTTATTGAAGAGGCTGTCTTTTTTCCTTTGGACATTCTTTCCTGGTTTTTCGAAGATTAGTTGACCATAGGGTTGACAGTCTATTTCTGTGCACTCTATTCTGTTCCATTGATCTATGCATCTGTTTTGTTCCAGTACCATACTGTCTTGATGATGACAGCCTTGTAATAGAGCTTGAAGTTTGGAATTGTGATGCCACCAACTTTGGCTTTCTTCTTCAATTTTCCTTTGGCTATTTGAGGTCTTTTCTGGTTCCATATAAATTTTAGGATTATTTGTTCCATTTCTTTGAAAAAAAATGGTTGGGATTTTGATAGGGATTGCATTAAATGTGTAGATTGCTTTAGGTAGCATAGACATTTTCACAAATTTTATCCTTCCAATCCAGGAGAATGGAACATTTTTCCATTTCTTTGTGTCTTCTTCAATTTCTTTCATGAGTACTTTATAGTTTTCTGAGTATAGATTCTTTGCCTCTTTGGTTAGGTTTGCTCCTAGGTGTCTTATGGTTTTGGGTGCAATTTTAAATGGGATTGACTCCTTAATGTCTCTTTCTTCTGTCTTGTTGTTGGTGTAGAGAAACGCAACTGATTTCTGTGCATTGATTTTACATCCTGACTCTATGATGAATTCCTCTACAAGTTCTAGCAGATTTGGAGTGCAGTCTTTTTGGTTTTCCACATAAAGTATCATATCATATACAAAGAATGATAGTTTGACTTCTTCTTTGCCTATTTGGATGCCTTTAATTTCCTTTTGTTGTCTGATTGCTGAGGCAAGGACTTCTAGTACTATGTTGAATAGGAGTGGTGATAATGGACATCCCTGCCATGTTCCTGGCCTTAGCAGAAAAGCTTTCAGTTTTTCTCCATGATATTTGTGGTGGTTTTTTAATAGATGGCTTTGATAATATTGAGGTATGACCCTCTATCCCTATACTTTGAAGAGTTTTGATAAGGAAGTGATGCTGTACTTTGTCAAATGCTTTTTCAGCATCTATTGAGAGTATCATATGGTTCTTGTTCCTTGTTTTATTAATGTATTGTATCACATTGATTGATTTGCAGATGTTGAACCAACCTTGCAGCCCTGGAATAAATCCCACTTGGTCGTGGTGAATAATCCTTTTAATGTACAGTTGAATCTATTGGCTAGTATTTTGGTGAGAATTTTCACATCTGTGTTCATCAAGGATATTGGTCTGTAGTTCTCTTTTTTGATGTGCTCTTTGTCTGGTTTAATGGATTTTCTGTATTAAAAATACTTTAAAGAGATGAATATATACCTCTTATGTTGACTTTGAATTTGATAATAGCAAGTTTTAGAAAGGTATATTATTTTTTTTTATTTTGAAACTATGTTCATAGACGCATAACAGGATTTGTCTCTTATCTTCTTGATGGTTTATTTAATTTCTATAGAATAAAATATTTTTCAGGATTTGTGCTTTTTTTTTTCAAATGAAAGATTTCCCATATTATCTTGTATCGCAAATGATAGACTATTTGACTTGCTGTCTGAGCTCTGGTTGTACAAATTTTTCTGTTACCTCTGTTGTGAAAAGGCAACAGTAGAGACTTTCAAATTTGGTAAGATTCAGTAGACATCTTCTTCCCTATTCTTCTCATCAAGTACAACTAAAAATCCTGGAGATTACATTTACCTTAAAAATTAATAATAATGAAGATAGAAAAAGTAGACTAAGAGGGGCACATGGACATCTGGCAGAAACAAGAAGGCAGAAATGAGATGGCAACACTCCTCCTGCCTGAGCTGTGTCAGGGGAAGTCAGCTAAAACAGAAGGCATAAATAAGATCCAAATACTCATAAAATAATAGCCAAAGCATCCAGGATTAAATTTTAACTTACTGGTATAACAAGAATCATGAAGACTTCAAAATGAATGAAAAGAACAAAATTAGTAGATGGAATCACTGAGATAAATTACCTGACAAAAATTGTAAGTCAGCTTTAATGAAAATAGTTTTATGCACAATTACAAATACAAATAAGATAAGTTTAAAAATTTTGGCAAATAGGGACACCTGGGTGGCTCAGTTGGTTAAGCGGCTGCCTTCGGCTCAGGTCATGATCCCAGAGTCCTGGGACTGAGTCTTGCATAGGCTCCTTTCTCAACGGGGAGCCTGCTTCTTCTTCTCCCTCTGTGGCTCCCTGCTTGTGCTCTCTTGCTCTCTCTCTCAAATAAACAAAATCTTAAAATAAATAAATAAATAAAATATCTATCATTTTAAAAATCTACAACTAAAAATGGTATAATTAACACCAACATAATCATAATTTAAAGTGTTAATTCTTCTATATGCTATGAAATATATTTGTTCTAAGGTACAAAAAAGTTTCCTATGGAGTATCCGGAGTATCCTTAGAAAACAAGAATTATTAGAAGGTGCTATTTATCTCTCCCTGAAACTGCCTTCAGTTGTACTCAGCAATTGACATATTAATTGCCTGGCAACTTGGCAAACCATTAAATTCTAAATGAGGAGTTTCGAATTACCAGACTTTTGGTTTAGCTGTTTCACAGATCTAAAATTTAAATCAGTCACTATGTTGTATCATTTTTTCAGGAATAATGATTGCAATCTATAGTATATTATGGTTCTGTTGTTGTTGTAGTTGTTGTTTTCCAACTGAGGAAAATGAAAGGAAACAATGTCAAACAGAATTTAACACTCTGGAGATTTTGTTACATTTCCTTAAAAAAAAAAGTCAGATTCATTAAAAAAGCAAGAAAAAAACAACACAAGTGACTTTCTACTTTCCTTCCCAACTTTAGAAACATAAATTGAAAAGAAATCAAATACATGGATTATAAAAGTGATGTCTTAAAAGTTGCCTAAATTTAAATAAAGGGGAGGGGGGCTCTTTTGAAAACCAATAGTTTCTGTTTGTTTTGCAGTTTAGGTTAGTTCTTATAACCAATAGTGAAAGTCATAGTAAAGCAGGAGACAATGTTGCACATTATTTTAAAAAGGTATAGCATAACAATCTTTGCTATCTATGAGGAAGATATAATATTATTATTTTTAAAGAAACAACTTTTGTCTTATTTTTTTAATATTTTATTTATTTATTGGACAGAGAAAGATACTGTGAGAGAGGGAACACAAGCAGGGAGAGGGGAGAGCAAGAAGCATGACCTGAATGGAAGGCAGATGCTTAACGACTAAGCCACCTAGCTACCCAAAGATATAATATTATGTGTAACATTATGCTTCATTATATATCCCCTGAGGAAATTAATTATAGTGGTTGGTCTGTCTTAGATAGTTGTTGAAACTAACTTCAGATAACTGTTGATATTTTCAGTTGTCTTTAAAAGTGAAATAGAAATAAATCGCAATTAATACTACTCTATCCCAAATATTCTGATTTGTTAAACTAATCCTTTTTTAAAAGATTTTATTTATTTGACAGAGAGAGAGTGTGAGAGAGAGAGCACAAGCAGGGGAAGTGGCAGAGGGAGAGGGAGAAGTAGGCTTTTCACAGAGCAGGGAGTCTGATGCAGGGCTCATCCCAAGACCTTGGGATCTCAGCGTGAGCCAAAGGAAGATACTTAAGGAACTGGGCTACCCAAGTGCCCCTGATTTGTTAAACCCATTCTGAAGACTGAATCTTTGTATATTTCTGTAAGTCCTGGACAAATATACTGGTGTTAAAAGGAATGTAGTAACTCACACTAATGGTGCTGAGGTGTACTAGCTTCATGAGAAGGCAAGATCTTCATCTAAGAAATAGTTAAATAATAGTACTGGCTAACAAATTTTTAAAAGTTATAGTAGAGCCTGGGTGGTAGAGTCAGTTAAGTAGCTGACTTCTGGTTTTGGCTCAGGTCACGATCTCAGGGTTATTTGATCAAGCCCCACATCAGGCTCTGCACTCAGCTCAGAAGTCTGTTTGAAATTCTCTCTTCTTCTCCCCATGGTCCTAATGTTTTTGCATGCTCTCTCTCTCTCTAAAACAAATAAATAAATATTACAAAAAAATAGAAAAATAGGGAAGATTAATGTGACTCTTTGCCTTTGACAATTTTTCTAAACACTTCACAGTACATGTTGTATACTATGTTAATTCTATGTTAATTCAACATTGAAATGGCCCTGATTACAATTATTTATATTATACGCCAGGTATTTGCATTTCTTGTGGATCTGGAGTCATTATAGAAACAAAGTTAGGTTTAATTATTACCTTTTTGTCAATGTTATTTTATAATATTGTCATTTTTTCTACATAGCAAAAGCTTATCAAATTCTCCTTTTTACAAAGATGTACAACACCCTCTGAAAGCTGTACCACACCAAGAATGTATGGATTGAGAAAGAAAAGTTTTATTACTTCTCAATTCTCCCAATGATTTCACCATGTTTTAAATATATGCTCCTAATTACATACACATACACACATTCACATATTTTCTTTAAAATAAGTGTATAATAAATAATAAATGAAACATGTTCTTAATAGTAATAGTTAATTACTTCATATTAAGTGCAGTTATTAAATTTAAAATAGCAATTAAATTCAAAATAAACGCTTTACGTTTAAACTCAGTCAGGATGATACCATCTGTAATACAATGGCATTAAAGAACAATTGTTACACAGTCTATGTGCCAGGTACAAAAACAATATACTTTTCTCATTTTAATTAAAAATTGCAATAAATCCTTTTTCAATTCACAGAATATTGCACATAAAATATTTCCAACTCAATTATATTTTTACTATTCTTTTTTATTCTATTGGAACACCAGCTTACTGTTCTATTTCAACATTAATTTATAGGTAGAATGATTATGAATTTTATATAAAATTTAAAAAAACATTTTTTTCCAAATCTGAAGTTAATTAAACCTGAAAAATCAGTGGAAATATTAAGTTACTTAACCATCCAGAATGCTTAATTAACTAATGAATCTTTCAATTCTCTTGAGGAAAAGTTGCTTCAAGAGACAATTTTGTAAGCTGGTAACACTTGGAAAAATCTTAAATTTCACATTTATACTTACTGCAGACAATATACAATATATCATAATTTTAACTGCAGTTGTGTAAAATAACAACGTGCAATTTAAACCAAAATGTAATCATATATCATTCACATTTAAGAACTCATTGTTTTACAAATCCACTAAATTCTCATTAATTTATCCATTCCTCCCAATTCTCCCCAAATTATGAATCTGTGAGTTTCTGAATGTAAATTTCTAATGAGAATTCTCAGAAATAGCACATAGATACAGATGACCATCAGTTATGTAAAATATGGGTTCCTTAGGCAATAATAATAATAATAATAATAATAATAATAACATTTTAATCAAATCCCTCTACTTATCTAACCTAGAAAAGTTAGGTTAGAGTAAATTATGCTGTGGTAGCAAATAATCCCAATAGGGTCAAGGGCTATGCCACAATAAATGGTTAATTTCTCTCTCATATTACAATCCAAAGCATGTTAAGTGGGTCTCCCATCCATTAGGCTTAATCGTTCTCCACTATATATGCTGTATTCAGCCAACCAAAAACCAAGAACACAGGACCTCACAACAGGTCTTAGGCATGTAGCTTGGGACCATCATCACATGTACCCATATTCGTTTGGGTCAAAATTCAGTCTCATAACTTTTTATGTTAGTAAATTTGAAAAACATACTTTATCTCCCATGAAGACAATAAAATGTATCTGGTGAATTCATACTATTTTCCCAGATTCACTGGCAAACTCACAAATAGATTTGCCTAACTCTGCCTAGTTGCTTACTGAATTATTTTATAGAGTAGTTAAACACTTGGTAATGTGGTGGAATTGTAAATCAACACCAGCCTCTATGTAAAATGCCAACATGAGTGCTACTCCTACAACAGCATTTGCTTCTAGTGATAACCAACCTATCTTTATTTTTAGGCAAGTGATAATCCGATCCCAAATCCAGACTGATACAGAAACTAGGACTACTAATCTTATCTCTACTAAAGCTAAATTTGCTAAATATTTTTGAAATGAACTTGTTGTTTCCATCTCCCTTTAGAAAAGATATGTATATGTAAGTGCCTAAATATATTCATCTTTCAGCTGATGATAAGTAAAATGGAAATATGTAGATCTCCCCTATGAGACTATCAGGTCTTTAAAGGTAAGAGTGAAGCCTTAAACTCTTTATATCACAAGATTGGCAAATCTTAAACTCATATCATTTCCTCAGCATGAAGGACAGGTGGCTCAAGTGTAAAGCTGTTGGCCCTTTAAGTAATATATATAGTCCAGTGTGATCTGTTACCTGCCTACCTCTCCAGTATAAATCATTGATATGTTTCTCCTTTCTCTACCCTGTTACTTTCTTCCCTTATGCTCATTAAACATCTTCCCACTTAGAATTCTTAAGCCTGCCATCGTCTTTTCCAGGAATACTCACTTGACATCCTCATAATCATAAGTCTTTGTTTGTTCAGATGTTTTAATATATTATATAAACATAAATATAACATAATTAACATAAAATAATATAAAAAAACACAGATACAGCTTTTTACACCACTTGACCTGCAAGGTTATATAATTTTTAAAAAATTTTGTTTATTTATTTGACAGAAAGAGCACAAGCAGGCAGAGTAAGCAGGAAAAGGGAGAGGGAGAAGCAGGCTTCCCATTGAGCAAAGAGCCTGATGTGGGGCTTGATCTCAGGACTCTGAAGGCAGTCGCTAAACCAATTGAGCCACCTAGGCACCCAAGGTTATATAATCTTCTAGCATGCTGTATTTCACATAACATTTATCACAATTAAATTATCACAATTAAAATGGTCATGCATGTTTGCTTATTGTCAATCTCATCCATAAAATTGGCAATGCCTATGTATGTCTTCTTCAAATGTATCCTCAGTAAATAATACTGAACATGACACATATTAGGAACTAAAAAAATATTTCTGGAGACAGTGGATGAAAAATAAGTATTTTTAGGAGGCTGGATACATGTAGGAAAGACACAATTATGCAAACATAATTTCAAGTCTTTGTCACAGTTGACCAACAACTTATTTTACAAATGCATGGGCCTGTGCAGACACACACAGACATACATTTAATTTTCTCTCTAATTTCTTATTTAAGAAAATGTAAAGATTGCCTAGCCAAGAGAACACATGAAAATTTTAGATGATAAGCTGACAAAGGTGATGCAAGTATTCTCTTCATATTTCTATCTAAACTCATAAACATATTCAGATAGAAAATAATAATCAATTGAACCAATTTCTAAAGATAAAATCATGCATATATAAGATCACATTTATTTTATACTTAATTTTGTAAAGTTCACGATAAATATATCAAGTTTAAAAATCATACTTAGATGCTGATTTTTTTAAATGGCTATCTCGTCTCATCTGGGTTCACCCAGGCACTCCTGGTCAGCTGTGGGTCACTTAGGTTTCTCCGTTTGTCTTGGCAGGCTTTTCTCACTTGTTTAGGAATGGCTGCTCAAGACTGTTCAGGAAGCCAAGAGTGTGGAAAATGAGCTTTCTTCCAAATGGTGTCTTATCTTTCAACACGCTAGTTCAGGCTAGTTTCCATGGCAGTGTCATCATCCTAAAATAATATGGATGTCTCTTGGAGCCTAGCCTCAGAACTTGCAAAAGATCACTTCCACCACATTGCATTGGCAAAAGGAAATCACAAAGCAAGCTCCAACTTAGAGAGTATGGAATTAGACTTCTCTTTTTAAGAGAGGAAGTTGCAAAAAGAACACATTGAATAAGACACTGATACAGGGATAAATAATTGTGGGAAGTTTTGCAGTTAATGTACCACAATCCCTATTACTAACTGAATAGATGGCATTTGTTATAGGGAATAAGCCTCCTATCCACTCAATATCATAGAAAGGAAAAAGAAAAAAAAAAGTATTGCTTCTGTCTGAATCTCCTGTATAAGTAATGTCAAAGAAAATTTTTATCAGACAAAATTAAATAAGCAAGGGAGACTACTTAAGGCTGTTGGAATAAGAGAGAGAGATTTAATTCAACTCCACCAACATGAAGTCAGGAGTGTTCTAAGCATGGGGGCTAAGGTAGTAGAAAAGTATTGGAGGACATACTGCAGAGGTAGAGATAGATCAGTGGAATGCACTGAACACTTTGAGTTATTTCTGAGTTTGCAAATGCTGCTTTCTATGATTATGCTATTTCTGTTTGCTACCTGGCACCCAAGGAAGTTAGGATTGTGCTTCTCACAAAGACTAGGAGATGGGCTCTATCTTTCTTGATAATTACATTTCAAAGGGAAGGCCTCGGGTCCTTAAGAAAGATATTCCTTGGGTCCTAAATCTAGCAAGAAGAGATTTATATATATATATTTCAAAAGGGGTCAGAGAAAAAATTTGCAATGACAAGTCATCTAAGGTAAATGTTCCAAGAAAAGATAGGTCAAGAGACTATAGTCAGGAAAAAACTTATCTAATGTTAGCCAAATAGAAAGACATATTAAGGGCATCTTAGTCACTAACTATATCCCATTCACCTGATCAACTTCTTTCTCAAATGTCTCCTGTAATTACATTATATGTTAATTTAATTCTATTACTTTAAAACCTATTCAAGCCATCTTCTTTCTAATCTCACTGACTGTATGTGTGTATACACACACACACGTATATTATATATAGACTACTATAAAATCATTGCATATACAGTCTATATGTAACGATTTTACAGTATATGTCTTATTTTTATAAATCTATTAAAATATCTTAAAATCTATTTTATTTTTAAGGTTACAAAATGAAAATCACAGGCACAGTAAAATTGGATTATAGCTTTATAGTTACTCAGTTTTAAATAGGTGACTTTTTTGAATTATTCACCTTAAGAAAAAAGAAAATGCTACTTTACTTCAATGGACTTTTTTATTTTGGACTAAATTAGTCAGCACTTTCACAATCATATGCTATTTCTTATAAGTGGAGTAACATTTATCCTCATGAACAAACTTGTAGAGAAATAAGATTTTGCCATTTAACTTTGCTCATGAATAAAATGCCTTTAGGGGAAAATAGAAATGACTTTTTTCTCCCCATCTCCTTACCCAGAATAACAGCTCAACTGACATAAGTGAATTTTTATAAAAAAAAAAAAAAAGACACACTTTGTTTGGAGACAAGTATGAAATATTCCAACCTTAAAGGTGGACTTTTTAGAAAATGGTGAACAGAGAAAAACAACAATGTTAATGGGAGAGCAGTTACAGGCTCATCTATGTTGTTAACATAAATTGCATTGCCATAAAATTGTACCCTCCTTTTCTAAACAGATTCAAGAGCATTTTATCATAACAAAAGACTATTCTTTTCAAACTCAGTGGGAAGTAGGAAATAGTGGAATTCTATTAGAATGCACAGTGATAAAGAATTCAGCTCAGCTATGTCTTGCAAATGTACAAGTTAAGAGAAACTTTCTTATAAATGGGCTGATCTTCAAAATAGTAGTATCATACCTAAAACAAATATCTGCTCTATGTACCATGGGACTTTGATATATGTACAAACGAACAGGTACAATTATTGTATTAGTACAATTTGGTAAATACCATCTTTGAAATAAAATAGGTTTCCTACTTTAGAAAAATACATGAACCAATAATTTTCATTGATGTGTCATCAACGTCCAGATCTTCAGAGTAATGGTGTTGTCCCTCCTCTTTATGACTCTGATAGTTGAATTTGCCACAGACATCCATCCAGTTTCCTGACGAGTCTTATCAGTAATCTATGAGCCAGACTTTACATCATAAGGCAAGACATGATCAACATCAGTGAGGTAGTGAAATGCAGTCAGTCTATCAGCATTGATGTCATGTTACTTGTAACTCAGCTCTACAAGGCTGATCATGTTCAAAAGATGAATGTACTTGGATTATATTAGCAGCTGCTGCAGGTAAGTTAGAGCAAAGTGGATGCATGTGAAGTGTAGAGAAGTGAAAAAAAAATAATTAATGATACCAAAATACCATTTCAGAACAAGGAAATATTATCAGTCAAATTATTGAAAATATTCTGATACGTATACTTACTTTTTTCCCTTTTTTACACTTGATATATTTGGTTTTCCTGTTATCTATAAAACCAAGAATAAGAAATCACAACTTGGCAAGCAATCTTTTCTTTTCTTTTTCCTTTCTTTTCTTTTCTTTCTCTCCTTTTCTTTTCATATTTATTTTATTTTATAGCTTTATTAATGTTTAGTTATGGTTATTTTGAATATATATATTTCAGTGCTATTAGTATTCTATGTTTCTGAAATATTGATGTAATGTAATGTTTATTTCATTTAAGACTGAGTATTGTTTGTCAGTTTCTCAAAGACTTGGCCTCCTGCAAAAATTCTGTTGAATCCATCTAAGTTTCAGTGCTTCAGAGAAACAATATTGGTCATTTCAAAACCTGTCCTTCAGCCTCTGTTTAACCAACCATGGACAATAAGCTAACAAAAGCAAGTGTTAGAGCATATTTTATTACTACTTTTTGTAAGTCTCTAATTATACAAGATGAAAGGCTAATAATTTCTCAGTTGGGCAACCTGAAATCCCACTAAGTAGAGGTTATGACCCTCTCATGTATTCTGACATCCAGTCTGAGAGTTTTCTGGGTTCTGTGCCACATGTGATAGGACAATGAGGAGTTGTTCCTTTAAATTTCTCCCAATGAATAATGTTCAAGAAGGTATAACAAATGAGCCAAATGGCCATTTTCCATTATCTGTCCTATAATAGGACTTAGCAAATTTTATTTGCAATATATCATATCTTAGATATATTGTGAAGGACCTGAGTAGATGAACACTTTTTATACAATGTTATGTATGCCTTTTTAAAGATTACTTTAGAGTTTAATTTATTTTTACTTTCTAATATTTGTCCATATTTATGAGTAAACAGGTAATTCAGAAAATACAAATAGTTCAAGATGAGTCTGGTTTTTACATCTTCTGAGCCTGCCTCAGGACATGGAGAGGATGCCACAATAATGTAATTGTGAATGTCAAGAGTCTTTCTCAGTGCTAATAGTGGATGACACAGAAAGTCAGGGACACTGTGGGTCTTCAGCTCAGTCCAAGGAATTGGTAAAGGGGTAGGGAGACAAAAACTGATTCTTCAATGGCCCTCCTTATACATATATATACCTATTTCTGCAATGAAAGAAAAAGATTGCATATGCTAAGAACACAGTGTATTTTTATTAAAATTTCTCTGACTGTTAAATATTTGAGAAGGAGAATTATATTGAAATATTTCAGTAACATTTAAACTTTCCAGTAAGATATTTTATTCTAATATATTAACAATAGCAAATTTAGAACATGGTTCTTGTACACTTTAAGTAGCTAACAAAGGAAGCAGAAAACATATATTCCTTAA
Source organism: Meles meles (assembly GCF_922984935.1). NCBI lineage: Eukaryota > Metazoa > Chordata > Mammalia > Carnivora > Mustelidae > Meles > Meles meles. The sequence continues at coordinate 80,397,763 of NC_060067.1, read as the reverse complement.
ACTTGTCACTATACCAGAGACTTTTCATATAATTTTGCATTGATATGTGCATTTAGAAAAAATATTGCTTTTTGTGTCTTAAAATGTAAAGTTATATAAGGAATATATAAATTAAAAAAATAGAGCTTTCAAATATAGCTTGGCAAAGTAATAGGTATTTTTAAAAATTGAAAAGTAATACAAAATGGAAATTATTCAAATTCAACACTTTATTAAATTTGTTATCAAAGATTTGAAACTAGGTGGCAGAGAAGAGACCTCACATATTTTTATAGGAGGAAAACTTTAACTTAAGTGATATAGATAAATCAGAGTAGGTAAGCTTAGAACATGCATGTAATTTGATCTCTTTGATTGCATTGAATTCCACACATATAAATAAAAAAGAAAAACTAGCCCCAAAGAAAACATAGAAACAAATAAAATGTTTACCCAATACAAAATATCATGGAAAAAATTAATACACTATAATATCTGTAATAAGATAGGACCTTTTAAAATACCACTGTTGTAACTATTTAAGAAGAGTGAATTTCTGTATTGAATTTTATGATTTACTCTTGACCTATAGACTTGATATAAATGTTAAAAAAAAATAGAGCCTTGGGTGCCTGGGTGGCTCAGTGGGTTAAGCCTCTGCCTTCGGCTCAGGTCATGATCCCAGGGTCCTGGGATCGAGCCCCACATCGGGCTTCTCTGCTCAGCAGGGAGTCTGCTTCCTTCTCTCTCTCTGCCTGGTTCTCTGCCTACTTGTGATCTCTGTCTGTCAAATAAATAAATAAAATCTTTAACAAAAAAATAAAGTCTCATAAAGCTAATGTCAAAGTGTTTTATAATAGTGCCTGAAATTCTTTTTTTTAAATGATAATTGTTATATAATCTCTTTATTTATTCATTTTTGTGAAAATACTTGTTAAACTTGAACTATTATGTAACTCTTGTCCTGTGGTCTGATAGACATTAAGAATTCAAAGACAAAATATGTGAAGGTAAACTATACAATGACTTCCCAAAATTTGCACACATCCTAATCCCTGGAATGTGTGAAAGCTACTATATGTGATAACAATAAAAAGATTTTGCAGCTCTGATTTATTTTTAAGGATCTTGAGACAGGAAAGTTATCTAGGATTTCCTGGGTGGGCCTAAATGTAACCACATTTATCTTTATAAGGGGAATATTTCCTACACTGAGGGTAAGGTGATATAAAGTAGAAGTAGACAGAGATTTGAGGATGCTGCCCTGGAAGATTGGAGAGGCTCAGTTTAGGACTGCTGGCAGCCAACAGAAGCTGGGGAGTAAAAGAATGGATTGTCTGCTAAGGCTACCTGATAGCCTGAGAGGGAGCAAGTCCAAGTCAACTCTTAGATTTCAGCCCAGTGATACTGATTTCAAACTTCTGCCCTCCAAAATGTGATAAAAACAAGTTTCTGGGGAGCCTGCTTCCTCCTCTCTCTCTGCCTCTCTGCCTGCTTGTGATCTCTGTCTGTCAAATAAATAAATAAAATCTTTAAAAAAAAAAAAAAAACAAGTTTCTGTTGTTTCCACTATCAGATTGCTGATGGTTTGTTACAGCAACCATAGGAAACTAATAAAATTGGACTATCTTTCAAAGCTGTCATTATGTAGCTAAGTATGGATTAATTTTTGTTATTTTCTTAGGCCTTATTAGTATGTCCTTTCTAACTGATAATGAAATTAGAGACTTTTCATGATTTGTGTAAATTTGTACCAGACTACGACCCAAAACTTTTTAATATAGCTACTTGTGCAATGAACATGGATGAAGTTTTGGCTCTTTAGATTCTAACTTTGATTCTCCTAACATTATACATACATTCAGAAAAGAAAAGGTGATTTTTTTTTTTCTGAGTGTCTGTTCACTGCTTTTCATCCTTTACATCCACATAGACAAAGCAAATATAAAAATCTAAACTCAAGAAATTGCCACAGAAATCTTGTCACTATTACATTTTTTGGAACAATAACATAAGAAATTATTTTGTTAGATAACATTTTGTATGTTAAAAGTGAAAAATACACTAATATATACATTTTCTATTACTGTTTTCACACATTTTTCTACTTTATCAGAAACATTATATTATAAAATCAGTGGAAAATGAAAGGGATATTTAGTTATTTCAAAATTTTTATTCATGATCATTTTAATTTTTTAAATTATTTATTATTAATATTCACAATCATTTTAAAAAATTAGATTCATATATCTTCATTATTTCTCAGGAACATGCAAAGCATTTTCTGAAAGTTTGTTTAAAAAAAAAACAACACTGTTGAAGTTTTAGAACTGTGTTTCTAATATATAAAGACCATGTGATATAGTTTCCTTAAGATTGTTGTATTTTGGTGTCTACTGGGTTAGCTGGAGCTTTTCAATTAATATAATAATGAGATAATTTAATTATCCCGGTCATTGTAATAGATCACTTTTGATGTTTAAATATAATGCAAGACATTAAATAAAGTGTAATGCCATCAATCAGGGCCTTGGAGTGGGTGACAAGGGGAGATTGACGATTAACATTGGGCATTTAAAGAAAAAAATGTAATGGAGATAATCTAACCTACATTCTGTTTAAAAATTTGGATATGATCATTGAACTGTGTATCTGTGCTGTGTATTGGCTGGAACAATTAGAGATAGATAAGAAATGTAATTTTCAAATTAATTGTTTTAAGCATAGGTTTTTGTCCATCTCTAGCTAAACCATATTTAGATTTCCAATAGTTACAAAGGGTTTTGTTAAGTGAATATCTTCAAAATATTATTGAATCTATATGTAGATTATATGCTTTAAAAGAGACCATCTGCCTTTAACACTGTGTTATCTTAACATTTACACATAACTCTGAAAACAACCATTTAAGATTGAAATCTTAAAACACCCATAAAAATTAATTGATTTTTTTATTACCTTTTTGAGTACATTGCATTACTGGTATGGATATATATGATACTGTATTATCCTTACCCCATCTCATTACTCTTTTTTTTTTTTTTTTTGGCACTGCAAGAATAGGACATTTTAAGAATAAGAGTGTAGGATTTAAAACTCTATGATAGTTCACCTTATAAACAACGATTAATGAAGAGAATAAGCTAATTTTTCTGGGTCTACATTTGCATGATAGCTATAAAGCATTGAATGTTATCTAAATCATATAAACAACTGATATTTATCTTTGATACTCTTTTAAACCAATAGATGCTAGTTACATAGTGTAACTGACAAGTGTTACTGACATTTTGGTCATTTTAAAAACAAATGTCTCTGTATTGCCAAATCGAACTTAGTCAAAGATGTATTTCATTTATTACTATCACATTTTAATATTCTATAATTTTAATTTGTTTACATACATGAAAAGCTAAAAGCTGACAATTGACTATTTTAATGCAGTAAATGGAAGTACTCTTCACATGATTCCTGGTTCATTGCTTTGATTCCTCTCATTTTCCAGGCACATCTATAGCAGCCTGTAGAGATCACACTGACCTTTATATTTATAAAGGAATTAAATGTCCATTCCATAGATGCTAGAAACCTTAACGCTGCCCCAAGTCTTGCCATTCCTGGGTTTTTACAATCTCATGAGCACATGTACCTATGAGTTTAAAGACTCCATTGTCCTTCTGCTGTTTGGTTCCATGTCAAATAAGCTCTCACCTATTAATCACATCTATAGTAGATTTTAACTAAACTTTGTGGAGCCAACAGACGGCTTATTGCATAAAAGTTAAAAATTGAATATTGGATGTATTGTTTCCAAAAATGTTTAAGTGCCATTTGACATATTCTGTCTGCTCTATTTTTGTATCCTTCCATTTTTCATTTGTTTTGTTTCGTTTTGTTTTTGTTTTTGATTTTCCCTATACAATAGACTTTCCCAACGTTGTGCTGTTGAACTTTGAGACAGATAATTTTCCTGTTATAGGAGTCTCACTTGTGCGTTGCAACACGTTTGATCTCTGCCCTCTAAACTCTAGCTGTCAGTTGCAACCCCCTCAAATTAGGACAACCAAAAATGTCTGCTGCTATTGTCCCATAACCCCCAAGGGAGCCCTACTTCCCTTGTTGCAAAGCATTGGACAAGGAGAATACTATTAAAAAAGAAAATAGGTGTAATTTTCAAACATACAGTATTTTCTCCACTTCCCCATCTCAATCACCAGCCCCCCATGAAAGAAATGCATTTATTTAAGGGTATTACATAGTCCAAAGAACCTCTAGCTGAGCTACAGTATCCAGCTTGGAGCCTACTTATAAAAAAGAATACCTGTTTCATGTTGCCACAATGCTCAGGAAAGCCTTTCACTGCTAATTTAGGACACAGGCACTGAAAGTCACAACGGACAGTCATAGAAGAAACTGTCCTGAACTATGGCTCCTGCCTCTACTGCCTCTGAGAGCCGGGGGGCTTCTCTTTGCCAGTTTCCCAGCCCTCATCAGAATGGAATCATCACCATGCTTCCTTCACAGTCCTCAGAGATGAAATTTCAACAAAATGTTTGTAAGTGAAGGCATTGTCTCACTCACTGCTCAGAACTCAAAGTAATAATTTTGTCAACATAGGTCAACCACAGTTTCTGTCAGTGAGAGTAAATTCATATTTTCAGAAATAAATCAACAAAATGATTGGAATACATATGTGTAAATATGTGTGTGCTAGTGTTCATGTATGTCTATAAATATTGAGTCAAACGTTTCTGAAGAGTATATAAAACAGATAATTTCCCCAATGAATATCAATTTTTGATAAATACAATATGTCTTGAATATCCAGAGGCATATAATATGTAGCTAGTATAATTTTGCTTTTAAAATATCTCAGTCATGCAATTTAAGTACCCAACCATAATACTATTTATACTACATATTACATATTTACATTAATAGTACATTTATTATATAACACATTTAAGTGATTGATGAATATATAAAACATACATATTTTAGATAAAAATTTTATTTCAAGTATGAAACCATGGTCTCTAGTCATTAAGAACAATTACATTAAAGTATTTAACTACATAGTAAACTCAAAATATATCTATTAGTATATGAATATTATATTTTTTATTTATCAATGTAGAGACCCTTACTATTATGCATAAATTACTGCAAATTTATATTAAAAGCTCCTCATTTAACATTTATCATCTTTCTCCCTAGACTAGCATTCTCCATATGAAATTTATCTTTATATATGCTGAAGTAACATGTTATATACATAAAATGTTGTATTTAACTGGGGGAAAAAGAGCACCACAATTTCTTAATGGTTGGGCTGCCAAGGTTTTTAGGAAGAGAGGATTTGTTAAGCCTACCTCTTAATATATGAACACACAGTGCTCTGATAATAAAGGAAAACTCATATTAGAAAAAAATAAGATAATGCAGTTAAGTTAGATTACTAACTTAGTGTGCTACATTGAAATGATTTTTTTAATGAAATGATTTTTTAAAGAGGTTCTACATGGAGTTTTTGACAGACTGATAACTGAGAAAAACATTCTTAAAAGAGTGTTTTTTTAACTCACTATTTGTAAGCAAGTAAAAATTAAATTGTAATTGCTATCAAATTCAAATTATAACAAACGACTTTGAAAATATATCATTGATTAACATACAGATTAAGAAAATTTATATATTATGTGCAAAGAGGTATATAAACTGGAGTTTATTGTAATCAATGATTGATCTTTGCAGTATGAAATAATTGAGGAAATAAAACCACATCTTTGACAATTCTAATTGTTTTCTAGAGAGGTTTAATAATAAATTAAAACATACATTTCATTTATAAAATATAAATTTCATTTATAATAGTTCATTATAATATTCACTAACTATATATATGTATTTTGAATATCAATGCAATATATATTGGTATAATGTAATATGATTTGATTTATGTATGTATGAATATTTCCAAATTTCCCAAAAGCCCTCAAATAAAGGTGTGCTCCCCAGTAAAAACATGCAGTGTTCTTTTGCCATTTGTGTTGTTTTGCCATTTGTGTTGATCTGTTGATTTGTGCATTTGACAATTGATCTGTTAAAATGTAAACTTTCTATTTCATCTTACCAATGCAGATTTGTCTCCTTGTAATGAAGCTAATATTTGGAGATTCATTAAAAATAAAGTTATGTGTGTTTTAAAATTTTTGTTCCCATTGTATCTTTATGAACTATATAATAGATTATTGTTGGGAAAGAAAAATAAACTGTGTTTGCATGAAGGTGGTGGAATAAGGGTAGTTCTTTTTTTTATTAATACATTTATTTTTTAGATCAGTACTCTACAGAAAATTTAAGAAAGCAGTACAGAGAATTCCCACATATGCCCCCCCTTACACACATACAAAAATTTCCCTATTATAGGCATCTTATATTTGTATGGTAAATTTGCTATAATTTGTTAACAAATATTGATATATCATAATTAACTAATGTTCATAGTTTATGCATAACTCCTTAGATTTTTAGCTTATGTATTTTTTATTGTTGTTCCATTATCCTACCCAGGATTACACTTATTATTCATTCTCATGTCTCCTTAGGCTGTCTTGGCTATGAAAACTTCTCAGAAATGCATTGATTGACTTTACCAGTTTTGAGAAATATTAAGTGTATTCTAGGATGGTTTTCTATTGGAATTTTCCTGGTGTTTTTCTCATTAGTAGACTGTGATTATGGGTTGTTGGGAGGACACAGAATAAATACAATTTTCAACACATCAAATCCGGTGCACATATTATCAACCTGTTCCTTTATCACCTGAATAAAGTAGTGTTTTCCAGATCTCTCCACTGTACTTTTACACTATACTCTTTGGAGGAAAGTCACTATGTGCAGTCCGCACCTAAGGGATAGGGAATATGCTTTCTTTCATTTAGAGTGACGGTCTACATAACTATTTTTGGAATTCTGCTTGGGATATTTTCTCTTCTCCCTTAATAACTAACTTAATAAATTGTTTATAGAAGTATGAGCATGTGGATATTTATTTTCTACTTTGGATTAAAATCCAATAATGCTATATTTATTTTGTTGCACAAATTGTTCTCACTTTGGCCAATAGGTGCTATTTCAGTTGTATACTCTGCCTCTTTGACATACCCTGTGTGTGTGTGTGTGTGTGTGTGTGTGTGTGTTTGTGTTTGGAGCACTTCCTTACTTTCTGGCACTACAAAATGCTCAAGGGGTTATCTTATATATGTCATATACCAGTCCTAAATTCAGTGTTTCTCTACAGTGCCTTCATTCTTTTTATTACCTAATGATATTAAAAATCAAGATCTGGGTATTAGGCATGTTTATTGCTACCGGGGTGTCATTTCCCTTCAGGACCTCTCTGCTGACAGAATAAAGTGTATACAGACTCAGTTTTGTATATATACACTTATCTGTAAATAATTCTTTATATTCCATTATGATGTAATCTACAATTTGATCAAGTTAAATCCATTACCATATAGATCATTCATCTTCTCCCTGAACCCTGAGTTTCTGGCAACTATTTGTCTTTTATTTCTATGGTCTTGCTATTCCAGAATGGCATATACTTTGCATCATACAGTATGTAGTCTTTTCAGACTGTTTTCTTTCATTTAGTAATGTGCTATGGATTTTCAACTAAATTGGCACATGATTATGAAGTCATCCAATAAGTCTGTTTTGCTTTCTAAGAAACTACTAAACCATCTTCCAAACACTCTAGTGTTTACACTCCTTCAGCAGTGAATGAGATTTCCTGCTGCTTCACATTCTTGTCAGCATTTGGTGTTGTTTGTTTTTGGATTTTAGCTGTTCTGACTGTGTATTGGTGTAGTCCTTGTAGTTTACAATTCCCTAATGATATGAGATACATGAGCTTCCTTCCCTGTACTTATTTGTTATCTGTACATATTTTTTGCTGAGACTTTTGTTCAGATCGTTTGCCCAGTTTTAATTGGATTTTTTTGCTTTTGTATCTTTATTGTTGAGTTTTAAGTTCATTGTATATTTTGGATAACCGTCCTTTATCAGATATGTGTTTTGCAAATGTTTTTCTTAATTAGTCTGTTATCTCTTAATTAATTCTCTTTACAGAGTGTTTTGCAAAGCAGAAGTTTTTTTTTAATGAAGTCTAACTTGCCAATTGTTCCATTCATGGATAATACGTTTAATGTTGTATTTAAAACGTTATTTCCACATCCAAAGTCACTTAGGTTTTCTTTTATCATCTCCTAGAAGTTTTATAGCTTTGCATTTTACATTTTAGTTCTCTGGTTCATTTTAAGGTAATTTTTATGCAATATGTAATGTCTGTATAGATTATTATTATTTTTTGGCATGTGGATATCCAGCTGCTCCAGCACCATATGCTGAAAAGACTTCTCCATTGATTTGACTTTGCTCTTTTATCAAAGATCAGTTGACTGTATTTGTGTGGATCTATTTCTGTGCTTTTTATTTTATTTCATTGATCTATTTGTCTATTCTTTCTCAATGCCACATTGTGCTGGTTATGGTAGTTTTGAAGCTTGGTAATGTCAATTCTCTGATTTTTTTCTTCTTTTTCAGTATTGTGTTAAATATTGTAGGGTCTTTTCATATAAATCTTAGAATCAGTTTGTTGATATCTACAAAATAACTTGCTAGCATTTTGTATAGGATTGTGTAGAATCTACAGATTAAGTTGGGAAAACTAACATCTTAACAATACTAAGTTTTTGTATCCATGATCACAATACTCCTCTATTTAGTGAGATCTTTGATTTCTGTCATCAGAATTTTGCATTTTTCCTCAAATAGACCCTGTACATATTTTTGAAGTTTTTTACTTAAGTAATTTATATTTTGTGATACTGTAAATAATGTTGTTTTGAATTTCAAATTCATTTTTTATTGCTAATTCAAAAGAAACCAATTAACTTCTCAAAATTTACCTTTTGTGCTGCAACCTTGCGATACTCAGTAGTGCCAGGAGTTTTTGTATTGATTCTTACAGATTTCTACAGAGACACCATATTACTGTATCATCCATGAATACAGACAGTTTTATGTCTTCCTTCCCAGCATCTGTATCTTTTCTTTTCTTAAATTTTTCCATCAGTCTGGTATTAAATTAAAGTGATGACAGGGACAATTTGATTTGTTTCCCATGGTAGGGGCAAGGCATTTAGTTTCTCATCATTACATATGATATTCACTATAGATGGATGTTATTTATCAAAACATTTAAAAATAATTTTTAAATGTATTTTAACCACCATTTTATTCTCATGCTGGCCAAGGTACAATTTAGAAGAGGTTTTACTTGAAGTGTCTAACCAAGGAAGTGCAAAAGTGCTGTCTATTCCCTTGTTTTCAGGTTAGCCTGTCATTCTTCTTGACTGAAACATAACCATGCCTTTCAAGAATATATATACATATATATAAGTGTATATATATATATATATATATATATATATATATATATATTTTAATTTATCTGTTTGACAGACAGAGATCACTAGTAGGCAGAGAGGCAGGCAGAGAGAGAGGAAGGGAAGCACGTTCCCCGCTGAACAGAGAGTCCAACACGGGGTTCTATCCCAGGACCCTGAGACCATGGCCCCAACCTGAGGCAGAAGCTTAACCCACTGAGCCACCCTGGTGCCCTTCTCTGTCTGTTTTTATTCTGGCACAAGAAATCTTCAGTGAGATCTTTTTGTCTCTCAAAACCTGTTTTATGTCCTTAATTGTTGCAAAACAATGAAATCTATAGAAGCACTGACTGTGAGGGGAATTAGGCTTGTTTTCATTTGAATTCTTTTTGACTGTATACCATTTCTTTATTTCTAAACAAATTATTTAACCTCTCCAAATCACAACTTAGTCACCTGAACAACAGAAATCATAGTAATTTCTTCACTGTATGATAGGGTCCATTTTATAAATATTGTGGGGTTTATTTATTTATTTATTTATTTATTGACAGAGAGTATGAGAGAGAGTAGGAGAGAGCACAGCAGGAGGAGCAGTAGAGAGAGAAGGAAAAGCAGGCTACTAACTGAGCAGGGGGCCCAATGGGGGACACTTTGATCATGACCTGAGCGGAAGACAGATGCTTAACTGACGGAGCCATCCAGGCACCCTATGAATATTATTTTAAAATTCTTTTTGTTCCCCAAATTCCCAGGAAACCAACCTATTGTAGAATATAATTTCTATTGAAAATTTTTTCTGTTTTTCTAGATTATCAAATATATTCATGGCACAGGTTGCACCTTTGGATAGAATATGTTTATTTTATGTAATTACAAAGGAACATTTAAAAAGTATTTAAATCATCAGAATGCTGTGAAAAGAATCCTTATCCTTATTTTGCAAATAATTAATTATATTTTATTTTGGGACAGATTAAATCTATGAACCCTTTAAAACTAGAACAAGAATATTTTCTGACCTTAAGAACTTCTGCTTTAATCACTTAAACAATGAAAAACTACCCAACCCAGACTTGAGAAATGTCAGCATATATATTTTGATGTTTTATTTTAATTTATTTATTTTATTTTTTTGTCACAGAGATGGCTGAAATGGTGAAATGAGCATCTGAACATATGAAAATAGATACTTTTCTCTGCAACTTTTCATTTGGAAGTCCTTATGCATAACATTATTTATGTAGTAATTTATATTATATACTGTTATATTATATATTTTATTTTTAGAGTTTTGTTTAGTATGTTCTGCTAAATGTTGAACATCAAATGATTAATAGCCACATTATTTTCTTCTGTATTTAACAGTAGTACTTCTAAACTTTAGCATAATTTTGTTTAACATAATATTTTTGTGATAATTTTCTACTATATTAGTCATCATGTAAAAAGGTAATTTTATTTGTATTTTGCTAAATGCTTGTGCCAGAATTATATTTTGCTAATGCCAGAATTTTTCATTGTTTTTATACTTCCTGAACATCTTTTTCTTTAAGCAGAATTTCCATAAAAAATAGCTGATCAACATGACTCATAACATTTACTAGAATGACTGAATATGAATATATCTCGGGCAAATAAGAATAGTCTCTTTCTAACAGAAGGAGATCCAAGAAGAATTTTTTCAACTACAACTTGTACTCTCATTAGCAATTCTAAAAAATATATTAGCTTGTATATTTAATCAATTTTCTGTTACTTTGGTAGTTTTATTTTTTTACAATGTCAATTTTAAATAAAAAATCTCACGAATTATTTTATAAAAAACACATTTAAACTGTAATCAAAACATACAACTTACAGCATTAGAGACAATATTTATAAATCACATATATTTGGTAAGGATTTGATATCCAAAATACTTAAAGAACAATTCAAAATCAAAAAGAGAAGCCAGTTAAAAAATGGACAAAAGACTTGAATAGATATTTCTCCAAAGAATGCATATGACTGACTAATAGCACATGAAAAGGTGCTCAACATAATTAGTCATTATGGGAATTGAAATCAATGAGATACACTTCACATCTACTAGGATGTCTACAATATTGATGACTAAGAAAGATGGAAAACGAGAAGTATTGGCAAGGATGTGGTGCTAATGTGAGATTGTGTAGCTGCTGGGGAAAACAATTTGATGGTTCCTGAAAAGTAAAGCATGAAATTACCATATGATCCAGCAATTTGACTTTCAGGTATATACATAAAAAATTGAAAATAGGGATTTAAACAGATACTTATAAAAAAGGTCTATTGAAATATTATTCACACTAACAAAAAGGTAGAAATGTGTCCATCAACTGATAAACACATAAACAAAACATACACACACAGAAATATCATTCAGCTGTAAAAGAAATGAATGCATCTTTCCGATGCATGTTACAATATGGAAGGATCTGAAAATAGTACATGAAGTTAAATGAACAAGACATAAAAGGACAAATATGGTATGATTCCACTTACATGGGATATATAAAATAAATAAATTCATAGAGATAATATAGATTAAGGATTTAGCAGGGACTTGCGGAGAATGGTGAATTATTGCTTAATAGATACTCTGTTTCTGTTCAATGTGGTAAAAATTTTTGTAGATAAATAGCAATGATAGTTGCACAAAGTTGTCAATGTAATAACAAATTATAAAATTCTGTTTTTGTTTTTTAAGGTAGATCCTGAAATAATAATTGATACTAATTGAATGATTGAAAGTCAGTCTTCGGCACTAGTCTTAACATGGTAGTCATTCTAAGACCTTCAAGTTTTTTCACATCTCTAAATTGAGGGCATTCTAAAAGAGGATATTTGAAGATTCACAAACCCAACTATAATATGATTATATACAATTTTTCTGTTCTTCTTAACAAATGGATATAAAGATCATTAAAATTGTGGACTATCATAAAAAAAAAACAGTTACTATAGAAACCACTTCTATGATTGGACTGATTCCACTGGTTTCATTCATTATTAGACTGAATAAAGGTATTGAAACTTTTAACAGATATTATAGGGGGAAACTAGCATCATTGGTTTATGAAGTTGGAAGTAAGCAATTTTAGTCACATTATGAATAAAGAATTCCTTGTCATGTGTTAAGAATATGAAATAAATATGGGAAGCTTTATCTCCTTTCAGTGAACAAATAAAGCCAGAACTTGCAGATTTCTTGGATGGCTGATCACTTATAAATTAGTTCAGTAGTCTTTGCAGAAAGGTTGACTCCCTTTCTCAGAGTCTCAGACAATAAGAAAAAATTCTATAATTATGAAAGTAGGTTTTATGTTTCTTTATGACATAATTAAATAAAAATATGTATCATTTTAAATACCAAGGAAATTCTATATGTTGAAGAGATTTATCTTAATTCACAAAAATGTAAAAGCAGCACTTATGATATCAGAGAATAATCACGGAATTAAATCTATCTTGAAATTTTGGACTGTAGTAGTCTTAGAAAGATTTCCTTCCTATGCTAGTTGAGAAATGAGGAGATACATAGGACTATGAAATGCATACAGAGCATGCTCCAAATATTTTCTTAATATTATTTCACTCTGGATCAATCCTCATTAAACAATCATATTTACTTCCATGAGTTTATGTTTATAATATCTAAAATTGCTTTTGTATGAACTTTATTACTGCGTAGATGAATGATTACTCTCCATATTCAGGAATTAACTAAATTTAAAAGGCGAAGCTAAAACTTGATTTCAATTATTTTTTTAAAAAATGAAGTACTTGATATTTAGTTTTTAGGCTTCCTGATCCAATTTTTGTCTTCATTTCATCTATTATCTATTTATAATTCTTTTCTGCTCCTATAGATGGTCATAGCTGCTGTGACGATCTTTCTTTACTCATAGGTTTGCTTTATGGAGAAGGGTTAATAGCAGCATTCAAGACTCCCTGCAGTAATCTGGGTCACTTATAGTTTACAGATCAGGATTTCTTTACCTAAAACTACAATCACAAATACACATGCACACACACACAAACACACAAACCTTTCACTTTGTACAAGAGTTAATATAAAGATAATGCAATGTCTATGGAAAATGAAAAATGAAGACAAAGAGTAATAGGATAGAGAGAAGACATATAACATAATGATTACTGTTTCTGTGCTGCATTTTCTCGGATTTTTCTCCTACTTCCAGTAGTCTTGTTTATGGAAAGATATATTGTCTAGGAGAAAATGTAATTCTGTGGCAATTCCTCAACTTCGAAAAAATATTTTATCCACCACCCACAGGTGTATTATCATAGCCATCCTGGGAAAAGTAACTACTTCTAGCCTCTAGATCATTCTAGTAATATTTAGAAATATTAGAACTCTTCCCAGACTCACCATGTCAAAACTGAACTTAATGGCACATGAAACTTAATTTTACTTAAGCTATTGTTTCCTAATAACTAAGATTTAAATTAAAGCAATTTATTATTTTAGTACTGTTCTGTAATTATAAGTGAATGTTTACCCTAAATAAGTAAATTTTGCATATGAATAACAAATTATTAAATATAATCCAAATATAAATGCATATTTGACCCAGAGAATAAAATGAAAAAAGTCACTTACTACTTTACCAAAACAATTATGTTTCATTTTCATTTCCTATGTTTATGCTTTTGTTTATGCCATGCACAGGCAAGAAGATGTATTTTCTTTTTTAAGTAAAATATACCTGTACACATAGACATTGTAAAAGAAGTGTATGTTATTTTCTAAGCTTGGAGTTCACATAGTCAAGGTGTAAGAAGCATCTTTATATATTATTAAATAAATTTATAATTGTATAAACTTTTATTATTGATAGAGAAAATAAAACACATATTGAACAAAAATTTCCAGCTGTTATAATTTTATTTTATTCACTTTTTAAACATTGCATTGAGATTGCATTTTTAAGAATTCAAAAAATATTATTTAAATATAGGTAATATAGAATGCTATATTAGGTTCAGATGCACAACATAGTGATTCAACAATTCTATACATTACACAGTGCTCACCATGATATGTGTATTTACCATCAGTCACCATATATTACTAAAGTATTGTTAATTATATTTCCTTTACTTTTTATCTCTGTGATTTGTTTATTTTATGACTGAAAGTTTATATGTCTTTTTTTTTTCCATTTTATTTATGAAAGTTTATATGTCTTAATTTCTGTCATCTATTTTGCTCATTTCCCCCATTGCCCTCCCCTCTGGCAACTACCAGGTTTTTCTCGGTATTTATGCTTTTGGTTATTGTTTGTTTTGTTTTATTTTAGATTTCATTATTAGTCAAATCATATGGTATCTGTTTTTCTCTGACTGACTTATTCCAGTTGGCATATTACCTTCTAGGTCCATCCATGTCATTACAAATGGCAAGATTATGTTCTTTTTATGAATCAGTAAATATTTTGAATATATATATGACTGATTCATAGATATATATATACACACATATAATGTATATATATGTATGTATGTGTGTGTATGTGTGTATGTGTATATATATATAGCGCATTTTTTTTATTCATTCATCCATCAATGAACATGTCGATTGCTTCTATATCTTGGCTATTGTAAATGATGCTTCAATGAACCTAAAGGTGCATAGGATGTAGGGTGCATAATTTATTTTATTTAATTTATTTTTTTCAAGAGAGAGAGGGAGAAAGAGTGCAAGAGCAGAGGAGGAGAGACAGAGGAAGAGAGAATCTTAAGTAGGGTCCACATCAAGCATGGAGACCGATGCAGGGCTAAATCTCATGACCCTATGACCATGCCCTGAGCCAAAACCAAGAATTGAACACTCAACCCACTGAGCCAACCAGGCGCCCCTGGGGTGCATGATGTTTAATGATTAACAATATGACAGACCATCATAAAGACTTAAATTAATTTTTTTATAAACCAGTTTTCTCACCTTTGGGTATGTCCATATTTTCATTTTAATAATCAGAGTGATGACAAATAGGCATCAGGTTAAATTAATATATAACCAGTTATAATTTTATGGCATAAATTTCTATAAGTAAAAATACAGAACTTTATACTGTCTCATATGTATTCTGAAATAATCTTCTAGAATACTGTTCTGCTCTCTTACAAGTGATGCAGTTTCTTGTTTTGCACCATCCTTGTAATCATTTTGTTATCATCTTCCTAATATTTTAGAATTTGACATTATTTGAAAAGTTATTTTTTATTTCTATTCATATAATATTTATTAGACACTTTGAATCTAAAACTTTGTTCCTCTTTTTGCAGCTATCTGTATTATTGGTGTCTTTTAAAAATTAGTATTTGAAAAAAAAGTTTCCAACTATAATGCTAATCATATTATGCTATATTTATACATCAAATGTATCTTTCAGTTTTTAAATTATAGTGACAATTTCAGGTCATTTCTTGTAATTATTAAGTCACCAAAGTAGCTAGCCTTTTTGTACAGATTGGAATTTGAGAGATTCAGTAATTAATAACCCTTTTCTAAAGGGAAATAAAAATAACTAAGAAATTTTACTAGATAATTTCTTTGAATTATCATTATAAAATCGAATTAGAATACAGTCTCCACAAATTAAAAGATTTAGCAGCAGCACAAGTTTTAGTATAAAATAGTAGATCACTAATTGAATGTGAACTGGACCATATATTCCAATTATTATCCTTCATACTATATAGGAAATACTGGTGTATTATGAAGCATAATATTAAAACTTCATTAAATCAAACTTAAAATCTATTAAAAGATAAATATGCATGCATTTGTCTCAATCTTACCAACAATCACAAAAATTTTTGTATACCATTATTCATGGATTTCTAAAGCAGGAAGTTTTAGTAAACTTAAATATTTCTTATATATGACTCCTTAACTTTATTTTTACCCAAATTAAAATATATTTACTGTTTAATTATAATTATAAGATTAAGAATATATGGTTGTTGTGCAAAATAATTTTCTGCCATTGCAAAATGCATAAAAAGACTAAAATCACTAACATCTAAAAAATAATTACCATTTTGTGTTGGTGTGCATATTTTTATAATTTATATCTGAACATGTGTATCTATATAGGCAGTATGTATAGGTGTCTATAATTACTTACAAAATGAGACCAGCATATCAATATTTCATGCTGACCACAATACAATATCAAAGGTTATGGACATTTTGTAAAACTAGTCCTGCATATACTGAATTGAAAAGTTGCACTTCTTGGTTTTTTTTTTTAAGATTTTATTTATTTATTTGACAGACAGAGATCACAAGTAGGCAGAGAGGCAGGCGGAGAGAGAGAGGAGGAAGCAGGTTCTCTGCTGAGCAGAGATCCCAATGCAGGGCTTGATCCTAGGACCCTGAGATCATGACCTGAGCCAAAGGCAGAGGCTTTAACTCACCTATCCACCCAGGTGCACCGAAAGGTTGCACTTCTGAAATGTGATTGCTATCACAAATTCTAAAGAACAGTACATCGAACCTGGTTCTTGTCAGTATTAATATGCCTCATCATATAGAAAATAAACTTTCAAACATTATTTTCTATATTTAGCATTATTATCTAACATTATTTTATATTACATTTCTATGAATACCAGTAGAATGAAATAAATTTCTCCTATTTTTGCTTATTTTTTGAAAATTTTTGTGAATTTTCTAAACATACACTGACCTTTTTATCCTTTCAATTATCCATTTTCTGTATTAACTAATAAGAGTTTTTCTCTAACTTGGGTGTTAATATAAGATCTGATGCAAATATTATTCATAAATTGAAATTTTGCTTGAATTCATTTTTGTGTTTATTTATTTTAACATCCTTGAGTTGTAATTAATGTACCTATATTTTTCTGTATACAGAATCTATATTTTGTATATATACTCTATACAATGTCTATATTTGTCTGCATATAGAAAACCTGAGATTTTCTGTGTTTTCTATATTTCATGTTTAATGCATAAATACCCATCTGCAGCAAAGCTAATTAAATATTTACCTTTAATTTTTGTTTCATTTTAAATACATACTTTTAATATAAAACCAATAATAATTTTCCAGTATCTTACAATAATTCTAATCTTAAATTTCATTATGCAATAAATGCAATATTAAATATTATCTACTATACAATAGAGAACACCTTATTATTTATTAAAACGTTAATTCAGTAGAATTAACTTTATTTTTGGTTGTCTTCTCCTAAACAGCATATATGATACCATAACCAAGTATATTTCAATATTGATGGAAACACATCACAAGAGTGAAAGTTATCAGTTAATTAGATTAATACTTTGGACATTAATATTAGTTTAGTATCTATTAAGTTTCTTCTACTTATAAGACCCTGAATAGGAGATTTGGATGTACAATCTCATTTAACTATTATTTATCCCTATGAAGAGAATTTTCTTATCCCCATTTTACATATGTGTAAATATTTGCTCAGAGCCTTACAATAACTTTAATTTTACAGAATCAGAAGAGCCAGAAAATGTAATCCACCACCAAGAACCTTAAAGACTACACCATCTTGCTTATGTAGAAGGGGTTAAGAACTTGTTCTTAATGAGAAAGACTTAGTCTGTGTTTTAGTTTTATGCTTCAACACATCAGTATAGATAATGCTGCTGCTTTAATTAAATTGGTGAATAATGAAACCATGAAAAATATACAAAATAAAATTCATTCAGTGACATAAAGTAAACCAGCCATAAATTAAATTTGAAGAGGCATTGCATAGTAAGATAATATCTCTTTGTTAATAGTGTATTTATATTTTAACCTTATATGTGACTTTTTAAAGTTTGATATGATTTCTTTGAAGTATATCTCTTTTTACCAAGTCCTGCAGTATGTGTGTACTCAGTTTCCATAATATGTGTCAGTAAAAGTAATAACTGAAAATATTATACTTGGAGATTCTAATAATGACAGCAGCTAGCCTATACATATCTCAGAAAAATAAAATTTGTCACATATATTCACAGTACATTTTGTCCCTCCAGCTAAATTTTTTAATATTTTGAGATACCTTTTTTATTAAAACAGAAAATGAAAAAGTATTTTAGGAGTTATTGAAATGACAAAATGCTATTTTTAAATTGAATGGCTTTATTATTTGCAAGACATATTATAGTTCCAAATGAAGTTGTGAACACATTAACAGCATTCTAATCACATTGTTCTGGAAACCATGACTAAGATGTGTATGTTTTCCAAACAATAATATCATATATACACTTACAGACACACATTGATTCACATATAAGCATACCTTCATATTTGCTAGGACATTTCCATCTATTATTACCTTCACTTTATGTACTAATTCATATTTGTACAGATTCAAATATTTTTCAATATGTGATTCCTTATAATAGGAAGTTCCAAATAAAAACATAGAAAATAATCTTAAAGATTCTAAGGCCTCATTTATGTGTAGTCTCTAACAATAAACAGATATTTAAGGTAAGTTTAAAAGCAATTAACTCTTAAAAAAGGGGTGGGGATTGGTGCCTGGGTGGCTCAGTTGGTTAAGTGTCTGTGTTCAGCTCAGTTTATGATCCCAGGGTCCTGGAATGGAGTCCCCATTGGGCTTCCTGTGCAGCCAGAGAGCTTGTTTCTCCCTCTCCCTCTGCCTGTCACTTCCCCTGCTTGTGCTCGCTCTATCAAATAAATAACTACAATTTTTTTAAAAAAGAAAAAAAGAATTAACACTTTTTTTTCCCCTTTCCTGAAGTTGGATAAGGAGGAAGGGGGACCAGGATCAAACATCTCTTTGTTTAAAATATTTAGATAATGTTTCTAGAAACATCAATCTGTTTTTAACAGTGGTTTTGGCAACTGTGTCAACTTTTTGTATGTATGTCTTATAGTTTTATTAGCTGTTAATATAATATACGAGAATAACAAAAAATTAAAAATTAGTATGTTTGGGGAAAAAAGAGTGTATTTGGCACCCAAAGAGATATATCTACCAAACTATGAAAACAATGTAGTTTTCATTAGGGCAAATGAATTGAAGAGTCAAGATTTAATATACATTCTGCTATTGATGAAATCAGTTTTCAAAGGCTTTGCTTTCTGGCAGTTTAAGTGTTTCAGTATGTTATTGTTTCTGTCTTAATATGTTGTTGTGACTGTAACAGCCTCCTTGTTTTTTTTTTTTTTTTTTCACTTTTTTTTAATTTCTTTTCAGTGTCATGGTATTCATTGTTTTTGCACCACACCCAGTGCTCCATGAAATACGTGCCCTCCCTATTACCCACCACCTGGTTCCCCAACCTCCCACCCCCCCCGCCCCTTCAAAACCCTCAGGTTGTTTTTCAGAGTCCATAGTCTCTTGTGGTTCATCTCCCCTTCCAATTTCCCTCAACTCTCTTCTCTCCATCTCCCCATGTCCTCCATGTTATTTGTTATGCTCCACAAATAAATGAAACCATATGATACTTGACTCTCTCTGCTTGACTTATTTCACTCAGCATAATCTCTTCCAGTCCTGTCCATGTTGCTACAAAAGTTGGGTATTCATCCTTTCTGATGCCTCCTTGTTTTCTTAAAGTATCTGTTTACCTAACACTCCATGGTAAGAGAACCTTGAATGACATCCAAGTGGCTACTGGCTTTCCAGAATATGAGTATATTTCCCAACCTCTCCCTCATGTATGTGGGCCTATACCACTAATATCTGGTTAAGGGATACAAAAAAGAGAGCACTGTGTGCAACTTTGGGAGGAGTTCTTAAAGAAAGAGCATATTAGCTTTTTATTCCTTCTTCCATAATAGTTGACCCATGGATTTCACTTGCATTTATGTGGGTGAGAGAAAAACAAACAAACAAAAAAACAAAAACTTTTACTCTGATTGCCTTATATTTTATATAACTGAAATCAGTGTAGCCATACCAGATTTCTTTGATTACTTGTCTGACATGTCTTTATCTATTCTTTTACTTTTACTCTTCTTGTATAACTATGTTTCACTCTGTTTTTTGTAAGCATTGAGTTGCATGTGATTTTTTCTTTTAATTTTTTTAAATTTATTTATTTATTTTCAGCATAACAGTGCTCATTGTTTTTTCACCACACCCAGTGCTCCATGCAATACGTGCCCTCTCTATTACCCTCCACCTGGTTCCCCAACCTCCCACCCCCTCCCCTTCAAAACCCTCAGGTTGTTTTTCAGAGTCCATAGTCTCTCATGGTTCATCTCCCCTTCCAATTTCAACTCTCTTCTCCTCTCCATCTCCCCATGGGATTTTTTAAATCTAGATTGGTTTTGGTGTCATTGTAATTTATGTATCTTTATTGTGATTATGTTGTGTTTAGATTTAGTCCTATTGTATTATTTAAATGTGGTTACACATGTTCTCCTTTATTTTTTTAAACCTCCCACATTCTCATAAGCAATACTCCTTTATATTTATGTATGTGTTTTTACCAATATTCATGCTCACTATTGCATCTTTTATCCAGTACGTTTTCTGGGTCCAATTTTCTGCTGACTGATATATATATATATATATATATATATATATATATATATAGTATACATGGATTTATGTACAGTTGTATATAATTGTATTTAAAATACAATTTAAGTATTGTAAATTATTATATAACTTTTATATTATCTATGTGTGTGTGTATATATATATATATATATATATGATATGAATGTTTGCCCCCCTCCTCAAAATTTATATGTTGAAATTCTAATTCCCAAAGATAATAGTAGAGGTAGGTGAGACCTTTGGTAGATGTTTGAGGCATAGGGGTAGAACCCTCATGAATAGGATAGTGCCTCATAAAAGAATCTCTAAAGGGATCCCTACACTCTTCTATCATGTGAGTAAACTATGAGATGTCTGTGAATATATTTATTTATACTTTATTTATATATTATATAATTTTACTATTACTTTTAATTACAACTGATTTCCCAGTGAAGGTCAATGGTTTTACAAAACTGGTCACAGACTAACTCTTTGCCTGTAATAAACACAAAGGCAGATTTCATTACCTGTGCCAAAATTCCTACAAAAATCTAACAATTGCATGATAACATATGTTCACATCTGGTACTGGAACCCTCTTCTCCAGAGCTTGTGCAATATCAGTTTGCATATTTTTACTTTGATTTGCAGTTCCTTACTCTCTCTAAAATCTGTGGATTTTTCTTTTAAGAGCTATGATTATTTAAAAAAAAAAAAGCAACTTTGATTATATATTTTGAAATATTTTATCCAGGATTTATCGTTAATGGTAGAAATGAGTGTCAATCCATGCTACTACTTTGTCAAAACTATTAAGCCTCTTCTATGTTTTTCTTTTGTAAAATAATTAAATACTTATTATTATTCTAATGACATAAAAAACAAAACCTGGCAAAATTTTTCTCTAAAGGGCTAGATAGTAAATATTGTAGGCTTTGCAAGCCTTATGGTCTCTGTTGCACTACTCTACTTTGCTGACATACTAAAAGCGGCCATAGATAATATAT
This sequence comes from Meles meles, assembly GCF_922984935.1. Lineage (NCBI taxonomy): Eukaryota > Metazoa > Chordata > Mammalia > Carnivora > Mustelidae > Meles > Meles meles. The sequence continues at coordinate 80,375,745 of NC_060067.1, read as the reverse complement.
AAAAAAAAGTGGTATGACTGTTTTCTAATAAAATTGATTTATAAAAATAAATGACACAAAAGATTTGACTTGGAGACAGAAGTTTGCTGACTTCTGACATTTCATAATCCTTTATAGGTTCTAAAATGCACTATAAGAATGACTACTTTTACTGATCATTCTCATGAAATGTTTTCCAAATATCTTACCTGCTTTAATATCTATAACTGTACCATTCATATGGTACATTATGTCATGTCTTAAATTCATATGCAGTATTTCTTGATGAAAACCATTATATGAGTTAATTTTATTATGCCTCTTTTATTATGTTTATCTGGTATTTTATTATGTTTATATGGTATCCTATGAATCAGGATTCACATTGTTGAATATTAATTATAAAATAGGATAATCGGGGCGCCTGGGTGGCTCAGTGGGTTAGGCCGCTGCCTTCGGCTCGGGTCATGATCTCAGGGTCCTGGGATCGAGTCCCACATCGGGCTCTCTGCTCACAGGGAGCCTGCTTCCCTCTCTCTCTCTCTCTGCCTGCCTCTCTGCCTACTTGTGATCTCTCTCTCTCGCTGTCAAATAAATAAATAAAATCTTTGAAAAAAAAAAAAAAAGGATGTATCAAGTATATATACATACACTGTGTTCAAATCCTACGGCAACATCATCAGATGCTCTACACTCATTTATAGAAGCCCCAGGACTATTTATATCTGTACATATTGTCAATAAATAAAAGACATCTTAACAACCGACATAGATTGATTAATCCACCCAAGAGATGACTAAATTTAGTCCCTGAAATCTTAACCTAAGGATGCTGTTTAGTATATGTGCTGCTGAAGCAAGCACTAAGAATGCTGTTTAAAGTATGCACTTTTTTGCCTTCACAGTACTTGTTCTTATCATTGTTATTGACACGAAGACAGTGTAGCACTTAGCACATCTCTGAAGGCAGAATACATCTCCTGCAGTTTAATATACGGTGTTTGTAAAATGGGACACTTCTGTAGAGCACACATAAAACCATATATTTGTATCTCTCAATTTTTGGTGAGGGTGAGGTGGAAAGAACAGTGTCATCTTTTCCTTAGTAATAAGATTGTTTCCATCAGTTTTTTGTCATTAATGATAAAGGATTATATTCTTAAATAAAAATCAGGTTTCTAAAAGAAGATGGCTGTATGTGTCTCTGGATATTAGCATACAGCATTTTTGGAAATGGGTAAATAGTGAATATCTACCATTAAATATGGTTTTATGCACTGTGTGACTAGTGATTCTCGAAGTAAACAGTGAAAATGTTTCTAATTCTTACTCAAATAATAGTGCATTAGCTAGATATTAAATGCTTCTAAGAGAGGATGGGGACCACCCCTAGTAAGTAAACAGCAATGCTATAGTGAAGGTATTCCAGTAAGAGTTGAATAAATGGCTTATCATTTCAACCTGTCACAGAAATATCCTCTGATTAGCATGACTATTTGAGATATTCACATATGCTTTGTTTGTGCAAATTTTAGTAAGTGATTTTGAAAAGTTTTTTAAGCTTTAAATAAATAGAGCCCTATTAATGTTGATAATCTTAATTATAATTTAAAGAACAATAGGATTATCAAAAATAATAGCAACAAAAACATTTATTTTACACTATGGGTTAAAAAGATATAATAGCTATGAAATATCATACCTTAACAAATAATGCTTTTTTATTTTTTGTGTTCACTCAAAATTATAAAACATATAGAAAAGCATGTTCATTATATAATGACACCAGACACTTTTTGGGTACAAGATATTCTAGAAATGTAAGATTAGATACCTACATCTGGGAAAATAGAAAGAAATAAGGCACAACAAGACAAACCTTTCAGTTCGTTGTGTCAAGTTGTTTTTCTTTTTAAAACAATTAATAAAACTAATAATATAATTAAAATTTAAAATTATTCATCTATATATATGTTACATAATCCACATTTTATAGCTATCTAAAAAAGTTACAACTGATGGGGTGCCAGGGTGGCTCAGTCAGTTAAGTTTCAGGGTCCTGGGAGGAGCCCAGCATTGGAATCCCCACAGGGGAAGCCTGCTTCTTCTTTGCTCTCTCCCTAAGGCTCCCCCTGCTTGTGTTCTCTTTCTCTGCCTAATGAATAAATAAAACCTTCATAAAAAATTATAACTGTTATCTTGAACAGAGATGAATTCATAGAATTAAATTATGGTCTTTAACATGAAAAGAGAGATTTCTTCTTTCTTCATATGTGTCCATCATCAAAATGATGAATGGAAATAAGTCGATTTCAAAATGTAGAATGTAAAATCCTTCCTAAAAGACTTCTGTTGTCCATGTTTATTTATTTCCCACCTATAAAACATATGGTAGGTTTGAACAACAACTTGTAATAAAAATGCAATCTATAAAACTGAAAATAATATTTTAATGTTTTGTGTGAGCTTACTAATGGTGAGCTTACATGTGAACAGGTAATTTGTGCAGTTTCTTTGATGTAAGCAAATATATGTCAAAATAAATCTTAAATATATTTTCAAGAGTCCAGAATTGGTGGTGCTATTGGAGTAATAGTAGAGAAGACAACTACAGAAAAGAGCTAATTGTTTTCTGATATTTATCATGTTAAGTAGAATAAGTCGAGTCAATGTTAATACTTATTAACCTCAGAAAATTGACAAGGGCAAATAATGTAAATAACAGATAGTAATCAATAAAATCACTGCAAATAAAAAACAAAATAATAACAAATGAAAATTTATAAAGAAAAGATAAATTTTAAATGAGGCAATTCTATTTATGATATAGGTCTTGTACATTTCAGCCAGTTTCATAAGTTTACTCTAAGAGAAAATGTGAGTAAAGCTCACATTTGTATAAAAAAAAGTTGGTTATTTCATTTAAAAACTCAAAAAGAGAATAGTCCAACATTTGATATCCCAAACCATGAAAATGAAAGACTATTTGTAGCAAAATATAATTAGAGAGAACTATAAATTATTATATATAGCAAAAGGAAGCCAAAGCATAAATGTCAATTCTATGTCATTTAAGGAGTAAGTGAAGTGTATCTAAAGGGATTTTCTTTCTGTCTCACTTCTGTGACAACATATTTAAAAATCTTTCATATCATAAAAATAGGAATGGATAATGAAATATTGCTAAATGTTGTCATTAGAGCAAAGTTCCTTTAAGATGCAAACAATGACGTTCTCATTAGGGGTGGAAAAGTGATGTCCATCCAAGCATGAATCCCAGCTGTGAGAGTAACTGAAGTCTTACACTCTGCTTCTTTTTAAACCCAGGTTCAACTTGTAATAAAGATCTCCAAAAGCCCATTTTCCCTATTATATCCCTAAATTTAGATGTTACATTCTCGTATGATGATCTGTGTGAAGTTTATGGTTTCTTTAAAAGTGGAGGATTTTTTTCAGTGAGGCAACTGAGGCCAATCTCCTCCTCTTGCAGTGAAAGAGAAAAAATAAAGCCAATTGTGCTGTTTTTAGTGCACCTGGAAAACCAAACTTCTATTTTTTTGTATTTATTTCTAACCACCTAGTTTTTTTGTTTGCTAGATTTTGCTTTTGTTTTCATAATGTTTTAAATTAGATACAAATAAATGTATCTAATTTATTAATTTCATATTGATATGAATTTCATAAGTTTTAATTATATTAATTAAATCATATTAATTTCATAATGTTTTAAATTAGATACAAATACAAGTAGTACAGGGACTCTAACTTGAGAAACATTTCAATTGCTTTGTAATTTTTTAACTTATCAAAAGACACACAAAGAATAAGACTCAAATGGTTTTTGAATATTTCGCTTAACACAAGGTTATGTTACAGAGTCAGCAATTAATGGCATGGAATGAGACTAGGTGAGGTGTAGACAGGACAGAACTTTCGGGCAGGTATAGACAGACTAAAAAACAAGATACAAAGTTCATCCTCCCACAATTGCACAGAATGACCAATCCTGCAAAGAGTGGTTCAGACAATGACCTAATTCAATTGAATGAGGCTTGCTCCCAGAGTAGGAACTCCTTAGATGATTTCTAGAAGGATACTATTAGTATTTAATTTCTCTTTAGTAGCATAATTATATAAACATATTTGTATCTAACATTTATTGTTCCAGCAAAAGAAATGGAATGTATTTATTAACCTTTTAAAATTAGAAATCAGTTTTTCTAATTCTTTATTCACAATAATTTCCCGCTTTAAAATTCAAGTAGCTTTCAGCCTACTCCTGGATAATATTAGCTTCCAATACTACCCAATGGCCTTGTAAGTGTTCTTATTCTAGTATTTCCATTTAAATATATATATATATTCTAAATATATACCCTGCCTATAGATTAATCAGAATAAAACTGAGTATTGACACTGCCAATTTTTGCTTGTAAAATTTCACTGGACTTCTACAAAACTATGAGAAAATTATTTCAAAATACATTTCAGATACTGGCATTATAAAAAGTTATATCTACAACTTCATTCTTCTTCTTCCTCTAGATATCTTCTTAGTTCTTAAATTTATAAGTAGTTGAGATATTGGTTGGTTGATTAAGTTGTTAGTTGCAAACTAGTAGAATTATAATAACTCATCAAAATGTCAATAATTACCCCTTAATTATGAAAAAGTTAACTAATCAAAGAAGTGTTAATCAAAAGACAATCATAAAGCTTATATAAGAATAATAAAACAAAACACATTAAAACAAGGCTTTATGCAAATAAGCATATTCACTGTAGGGGTGTCTATGTTGTTCCTCAGGTTAAGCAAGTGACTCTTGATTTTGGCTCAGGTCATGATTCCAGGGTTGTGAGACCAAGCCCAATGTTGGTCTGAATATAGAGCCTGCTTCGGATTATCTCTCTCCCTCTCCTTCTGTCCATCCCTCTCTATTCTCTCTCTCCCTAAAAACAAAAAATAAAAAACAAACAAACAAAAGGCCCTGTTAAGTCTGAGATGACTTAAGCAATACTGGCATTGCCAGTTGTATGCTTTGTAAATACTAATTTGATTACCAACCATGTAACATAATGTACACAATAGTAGATAAATCAAATTTTAAAAAATGAAGATAATTAATCCTCATAATCTACTGATGAAGTAAATTCACTAACTATAGTATATCTTGTAGAAAAACTGATTGAGCGTAAAAATATGTATAATAAATAGATAAAAGGATAAAAGAAATCATAGTATGTGTTAAAGTTAATGAAATTAATTTTGGAAAAATTTCTAATAGCAAAATATAAATATTAGAATGGAGAGTCAATTGTTTGAAATATTAGAATGGTAAGAAAATATTTTAAGAGACATAAAAATTTAGAAAAGATGCAATTCCATGAAATTACAATGCTAGTAGTAGATCATCAAATCTATGATAAATTATTTGTTGTAAATTGTTGCCACTAATCAACTCTTTGCTTCTAATTATAAAGTTACCTAAAGTAATAAATGTTTAAACTAACAACTGAGTCCTTAATATCCATCCTAATAGCTTTGATTTTCAAGTTTGAGGAATTTCACATTGAATAAATGAACCCAAGAAATAACAGAAGCAACCTTATTTTTTTCACCTTTCTACATGTTTCAACATGCTCTGTGAAGCTAGATGTCTAATTCCCCATGACTTGGATGAGATCCAAGACAGACTCCATGACGTATATCTTCACTCAGAAAATGACAATCCTCTATTCACTTCAAGTCAAAAAAATTATAATTTTCATTAAACATGCAGTCCCATTAAACAGTCAAAATTCTTCACTTTATTTAAAAATGATATATTTCTTTTTCTTTTTTTTCCTTTCTTTTTTTTTATGTCTTTTTCTGTAGTCAGAACTAACTCTAGAAACCTTTAATCTAAAATAAGTAGTCTGGTTGTCTTTTTCATTTTTCTGCTTTGTATTTCTATCTCTTTCCTATGCTAAACATTTATCATAACCCCTTACATCAAAGCAGAGTAAGGAAGAAAGATTAAAGAATCAAGGTATGTCTTACCTTATTGGATCTGTGATTAGTTTGAGCTTGTCAGAGATTGAAAAATTATTGTCTTCTGGGATTCCTTTAGAGGCCGTTGAGAATTCCCCTTATCGCGCGTCTTTGGGTAGCTGTTTCTTCTCTTGGTGTGTAAATGAAAAAGCTCAATTTATTTCTGCTGAATTCTCCTTACCTTTTCAGGCAGCTGTCCTAAAAAAAAAACAAAAAACAAAAAACAAACAAACAAACAAACAAAAAAAAAAACCCAGAGTGATTCTCTCATCCAGTGTGATGATATTACAGAACTTTGTCCTATTATAATTGGGTTTGTAGTTATTTCCAGCCTACAACTCACAGGTCACTTCATTCAGTCTCTTGACTTTGAGACTGCTTCAGCATTACCTACCTAATAGTCCACTGTGTTTCCCAAACCATAGAAAACTCATATTAAATTTCTAAGGAGTTTCCTTGAAGTAAAGGAAAATCCATGCTAAGCTTCTATGCACCAGTAAAGGTGGACTCACAGCACATACTGATAACTAGTGCCAATAAAATCTTCTTAATCATGTGATTCCATCTCAGATATTCTAACTCTCATTCAATAGACTGGAAGTTGCTTGTTACCTAATTTTCTCTGATTTGACTTTTGGATAGCTCCTTTGTAAGTCCCAAAGAAGTGACTTAGAACCTATGTTTCCAATGTGGGAGTGGTTGACACCTCCTATCTTTAGACTGGAGCACAAACTGATACAAAATTCCAATTTAACATCCTGTTACATGTATTTATGCATTCTTTTATCACAAATTTATTTTATCCTTTTGCACTCTGTGGAAAATTGACCACAGAATATGATGCTGACTTAAATATAGTCAAATAAGAGGCTGTCATAAATTTTTTGAAATGGAAAAAAAGAATCATTATGAAAATAATTGAAAGTCTGAGAACATATACAACAGAAACATGAGAAGATGCTCAACATCACTCATCATTAGGGAAATACAAATCAAAACCACAATGAGATGTCACCTCATACCTGTCAGAATAGCTAAAATAAAAAAAAAACACAAGCAACAAGTATTGGCCAGGACAAAACGGAACCCTCAGACACTGTTGCTGGTAAAGCAAACTGATGTAGCCACTGTGAAAGACTGTATGTTAATAGAACTACCATATGATCCAGCAATTTCACTGTTAGGTACTTACTCAAAATGAAAATACTAGTTCGAAGTGATATATGTACCCCTATGCTTATTGCAGCATTATTTACAATAGCCAAATCATGGAAGCAACTCAAGTGTTCATCAATAGAAGAAAGGATAAAGAATATGTGCCTTATCTATCTATTGATAGATATGACACATATTTTTATCCATTATAGTCCATTATATATATCAAGAATATTCCATTATATTATACATAATATAATGGAATATCTTCAGGCATAAGAAAAATGAAATCTTGCCATTTGCAACAACATGAATGGATCTAGAGAGTATAATGCTAAGTGAAATAAGCCAGTCAAAGAAAGATAAATACCATATGATTTGACTCATATGGAATTTAAGAAACAAAGCAATGGAAAAACAAAGAACAAAAAGAGACAAATAAAAAAACGGACTCAACTATACAGAATAAACTAGTGGTTACCGGAGGGGAGGTGGGTTGGGGAGATGGGTGAAGTAGGTGAAGGGGATTAAAAGTACACTTACTTTGGGGTGCCTGGGTGGCTCAGTGGGTTAAAGCCTCTGCCTTCGGATCAGGTCATGATCCCAGGATCCTGGGATCAAGCCCCACATCGGGCTCTCTGCTCTGCGGGGAGTCTGCTTCCTCTTCTCTCTCTGCCTACCTCTCTGCCTAGTTGTGATTTCTTTCTGTCAAATAAATAAAATATTAAAAAAAAAAGTACACTTACTTTGATGAACACTAAGTAATATATGAATTTTAAATCACTATATTGTACATTTAAAACTAATATAGCACTCTGTATCAACTATACCAGATTATTTTTTAATTATTATTTTTTTTAATTATGAAGATATATAAAGAATGTTGATTAGAACAGTTGATTCCTATGGACTCATTTTGACCCTAAGAGGATATATATTTTACCTGTAATATTTTTATGGGATGCTGAAGTTGTAGAAACTGAAATGAGTAATAACTAAAACTTATTCAATTTAATGGAAATATGATATAACTGAATATGTAAAAAATATATTAACTGAACAATTACCTTTTATCTAAACCAATAAGTCTTAGTAGATTAATGTACAGCAAAATGGATTTTGCAACTACATTTTTAGAAGTGTCTGTTGACTCAGCCAATGAAAAGCCACCATACTTAAACTCCCAGCTTACTCCACTGGCCCTTTAATTTATAGCAGCTTTCCCCACTAAGCCCTTTTCTCCTTAAAAAAGGGTACCTCTCCTCCCACCCAACACACTTGTGTATGGTTTTGTCACAACTTGTTTGTCCCAGATGTAATTCTTTTTATTTCTCTTTTTTTAAGATTTCATTTATTTATTTGAAAGAGGGAGAGTGAAAGGGAGAAGCAGACTCCCTACTGACAGAAAACCCAATATGGGACTCCATCCCAGAACCCTGAGATCATGACCTGAGCCAAAGGCAGATGTTTACTGGACTGAGCCAACCAGGCACCCCATCTTTTATTCCTGAATAAACTCAACTTGTGCCAGGCAAATATTATATATATATAGAATATATATATAATATTTATAAATATTTATAATATATATTATAATAATAAGTGTAGAATCATCAGATATATAGATAGATTATATCTATATAGATATAATCTAATAATATCTATATAGATATAGATATATATCTATATAATATCTATATAGATTCTATATATAATCTATATAGATATATCTATCTACATATCTACATATACATAGATATATCTAACTACAGATTTAATGAAGTATATCTGGTAGGTCATTTTCTCTTTTCCCACTTGATCTTTGAAAATCCTCAATTTTGGAGTATTAGAACACCCTCTAGATATGTCACATTTCCTTTATTTTCTTAATCCCTAAATCATGGCAAATGCATTTAAAAAATCATTCATTTAATTCAAAGATTATAATTTTAATACGATAAAGCATAATCAACTTTAGCCAAGGTTAATATATACATGGAGTGAGTGTGAGTACAGGAAATTAATGGAATATTAGTTTTATTATGACAGTAGAAACAAAAAGACTGAATTCTCTATGATTTAGGGAGTATAATTTCTATACTTAAGTTGGACTAAACACTATGAGTTGGTATGAATGTCGAGAATAGAAGGTAATTACGTATGAAGAAATCAGCATAGTTTTTTAAGGTAATAACTTACTGCTTCAAGACAGAAATGGAATTCCACTTCTGTAACAGAAAAGCAAAAATGATCTGAGTTTATTGAAATTTTAAAGCATCTTTTCTACAAAAGTATTATATCTGGACTTAGCTGTGGGGAATTTTTTTGTAGTTAAGGAAAATGGTATATTGCACAAGAATTATTATCATACTGTCCTCTCAGACTATAATTAATACCTTTTTATGATCACTTTATGAATGTTTCATTGTAGAATTAAGTATGCATTTGCATCAAGTGAAAATAGCATTTACACTAGGCTTTACTATTTTTCAAGTAAAATTTTAAAAATCACCCTCCTTTAGGTTGTGCTTTGAATTTGGCAGAGTCTAGTGTTTCATTATATTTTGTAGTAATTATATCAAATGCAATTTTTCTTTCATCCTTTGTAATTTTCCTATTACCACTAATATTTGGTGTAGGCATATTTTAAAATTTGAAATGAGAAAATGAGTGGGTTTTAGTTCCTTGAAAAAAGAGTTAGTTGACTCCACTGAGTCACTGGTATGTTGGAGAAAAGTTTCTGTAGAGATCCTAGATAATAATTTGGATATTAATGCTGACTAGAAATTTGGCCAAATGTGCCACCCATTTTTGTGCTGCAGCTCCTTCTGCTGTTTTGTAGAGTGAATGGCAATTGATGGCTCCTGTGCTAAGGAAAAAGTAGAACACTGAGAAGTTAGGAAGATGGGAAGAAAATTCTTGGCTACTTGCATGCACCATATATAATGTATGATAGCTCATAGTTAGCTATATATAGCTATACATAGCTCATACACAGTGTGCATGTTTTGTTAAACTACAGCCTACCCTACTGCATGAAGCACAGTCAGAACATTGAGAAAGAAAATTCCTGCCCTAATGAGCTAAGAGCTGCTGATGAGATAAAAGGAAATGTTTTCAACAATCCAATGTGATTCAACATTGTATGAGAACATGGCCTTTTACAAACCAGAGGATCTATAAGTAAGGATGGACCCCGAGAAAGCACTAACTACACACACACACACACACACACACACACACATATGCATATATATATTTTAATTAAATCCCTTATAATTTAGCACATTCTTGAGCAGTAATAGTTTGATAAAACAAGAATATTCTACAATGAGTACACCAAGGTGGCTCAGTCAGTTAAGCACCCAACTCTTGATCTCAGAGACCTGGGATTGAGGCCTGCATTGGGCTCTATGCTCAGTGGCGAGTCTGCTTGAGAATCTCTCCCTCCCCATTCTCTCTGTCCCTCCCCCACTTGTGCACACACACTCTCTTGCAAATAAAGAGATAAATATTTTTTAAAAAAGAATATTCTACAAAGATAGTAGACTATGGTGGGGTGATTGAAAGTTAGAGGAACTGTATCATTCCTTCCTATTCCAGGGTAGAATGACACATGTAACATATTGACAAATATATTATATACATATATTTGTGCAAAGAAATATTTTCAATATATATATTGTGAGAAAGCAAAACATTAATTTATGTTCTAGAATTTTTGTAATGTTATTTTTTTGAACACTAGAGTGAAAATCTGAAACAGGGAAAAACAGTTAAAACTGTATTTCGATCACAATTTACAGCAAAAAGATCTGTTTAATTAAAAAAAAAACAGAAAAGGGCAAATGAGGTAGGATTCACAATACAAACTCAAATTTTCCTCATGTGAGAAAAGCAAACGTTTGTTGATTATTTTCCTCAAAGTATAGTATCTCATCCATGTTACTAATAAAAATCTCTCTTAATAGCAAGTCAACATAACTTAGATGTGAACACTCAGAAACTTAAAAATAAGCTATGATTTACCTGTTTAGCATTTTATCAGTGTGGATATATAAGATTGGCTATATTTTGATATTGAATGTTATTTCAAAACCTAAAGAAAAGAAATAAAAAAAATCAATATTAAATAACTAATGCACAGGTTAGATTTAATATTATGTTGCTGTATGGGATTTTCTGGTTCAATAAAACCTTTCTGTGTTTAATTAGTTTGAGGTTTTAAAATGTTTTTCTTTTTTTGTTTATTTGCTTTTTGCAGGCAATAGAATATCTATTTTACTGTGACTTTTAAGAAAATAATTTAGGACACAGTGACCTGAACTTTTATTGTACATATTATTATTCATCAGATGTAATGGAGTAAGATAATACATATATCATATCCATGTTATTACATCTATATGAAAATTATACTCACATATATTTATGTAAATGTGCACATGTATGTGTATATGCATGTGTTTGTAATTTTGTACACTTATTTTGAAAATTGAAAGGAATACTCAATAAATGCATTATTTTTTAAAACTCCAGCTCTCTAAAACCCAATAATATTTTAATATTATAACAATAAACATATTTTACATTGATTTGGTAATATAGTTACTTTTCCTTATTACTTGTAATGATTAGATAATTTTTAAATTATCTGAGAGAAAAACTTTGGAAGATCAATGGAGGTCAAAATATTGAAGTTTACATTTTTAATAATAAATATAAAAGAAATGTCAAAACAGATGTGATCTAGGAATGAAAATACAGAAGAATGAGTAATTGTCATATTAGTAAATAGCCCTAGCTATAGTTTATTATGAAATGTGTATAAGGTGAAAATCCCAGAAAGCATATTTATATGGCTGTACATATGTAAATATGAAAATCTCTATGACTCATTGTATCTTTTTTAAAAAGAAAGTTGGTGTATGGTGGTAGGTATCAATTTATGTATTTTATATCTCAGAAATATTAGTAATCTTTTTTTCTTTTTTTTTTTTTCCTGTGGTTATGTTGGTGACTATTGAGAAAGATCCATGGAAAGCTGAGAACAAGAAAAATGGTGATTTTCTAGTATCAGAAAACTTCACATTTCTCCGAACATATTAAGGATTACCAAGGTAATTCAAAATAAAGATCAGTCTAACACATAAGTTTCTTGAAGATTAGAGTTGAACTTTTTTCTTGATTGTTGCTTGGGATAATTTATAAGATAGATAACATCTGAAAACAAAGTTATATATGCCATTTCCCATCCATAAAGTAAAGGTCAAGATTATATAAATACTTCAGGGGAAATATAGAGAAACTTAGTTTCAAATGAAACAAATTAACTATATCCAAGTTATAAAAATAATAGGTAAGGAAGCATTCTAAACATCAGGGAGTGTAGAGCTTCACTAAGAAGCATCATTTCAAAAACATGTGAGGTGTGTGAGAGCACTATTTTATAGTAAAAAGACAATATCCAAGAGGAGAAGAGTGAAATCAAATAAAAGCACATTGGAAGAGCAGTTTTGAGATCTTCTGTCTTTCTAATTCTGCATCAGTAGAGCCCATCCAATTAAATATAGGTATCATCTCCATCTTTATAGCTACATTCCGAACAGATAAATAGACCAAGGATAGTTTTCTGAGGAGCAAAGAAAAATTCATATGTATAGAAATAAAATATTTAAAAATATAGTAGTATGTAGAAATTATTCTGTAATCTATGGAGTTCTGAAAAGTAAAGAGAGAGAGAGAGACAGTTATCAAAGCAAATGGAATCAGCAAAGACCACAAGAGTGCTGAGCAGTTTGGTCAGGGGAAACAGAAGTTCAGTGATTCTTATGAAAAAAGCTTTTTGAGGAGACTGTGAGTTATAGATTCATTTAAGGGAAAGCTAAATGTGCATGTCAGGTGAAGACAAATGTTCCCTGATGTAGATAGACAGCCAGAAGAGTGTATTCAGTGCAGCTTAAACAAAAAAGAAGACAAGCCCAACATTGGTGTCATCAAGAATAAAAAGCAAATATTTTTAAAGGTTTAGTGAGTTTAATGGCTTGTTAAATGCATGGTCCCCGAGTAATTCTTATTTATTTCTCTGTCATATTACTCCAAGTATTAACCAGTTCATGATCCATTTATTTCCATTCTTCCTTAACCATCTCATTTCCATCTATCCTTTACCAATGTGGAAACAATCACTCCAGTGCAAAAGTTAAGGGAAAAGAAAGAAAGAAAGAAAGAAAGAAAGAAAGAAAGAAAGAAAGAGCTCTTCTCCCAAAGACTTGAAAATGTGTAAGGTGGCAAAAGGGGAGGAAGGAGCACAGATGATGGCTGGAGCTTGAGTGTATAAAAATGTAATGCACAGAGCTCTTTGCATGTGAGAAGCTGCAGAAGGGCTTTCTATCCAAAGACTGAGTAACTACATTGGTAGAAATCATCATCAAAGCATTTAGGACATTGTACTGTGTATTTCTTTAAATAGAAGTGTTTCTTTATTTGGGGACACTCTCAAGTCACCTGAAAAACAACTGGGATAGTTGGATACCTAGTATAGTTTCATGGAAAGGGTAGAACTATGAACATCCTAGAAACCTAGAAAACCTATAATTCTCCTCACTAATGACAAAGGTAAGTGGTCCATGGATTTTTAAATATAGATCATATATTCCATTAAATTAGAGTGTTAATTTGTAAACATTTTCTTAATATTATCTTTGGGAACATTTTTTTTCATTACATTAAGCATATCAGGGTGCTAGGAAAGGAGAAAATGCAAAAAAGAAGTGAGCAGAAATATGCAGTTAAAAATGTGTTTGTGCAGGTTTCAAATTTTTTAAAAATGGTACAAATTCAACTTGCAAAAAGTTTGACTATGAAAAAATTCTGACAGAAACTGAGTAAGAGAACAGTAAATAAGAAATTAGTATGAACTATTAATTAACTAGTAATATCAAGAATTGTTTAAGGTATAGTGTTAATTGGGTATTAGAGCAATGTGTTATAGTGATATAAAGGTATATTTTGATTGAAAGGTGTTTACAATTCAATCTAATAGTACAAGGCCATAAATAAGAATAAAAATGGATAAATAATTGCCATGGGTAATTTTGCCTTTGAATCATAAAATTCATATTTATAGTAGTGTTATGATTTCACAATATAAAAAACAGAATTTTATTTTATGTTAGTTTTGCTCTTCTAGGTGTCATTAATGAGAATCAAAAGACCACTTATTTCTGTGTATAAAGCATCTATCTTAGTCACTTCAGTTTGTTATGACAAAGTACCAAAACCTGGATGGCTTACAAACACCGGAAATTTATTTCTCACAAGTTCTGAAGGCTGGAAGTCTGAGATCAGGGTGCATGGTCAGGATCTAATGAGAGTTCTCTTCTGAATTTATAAGTGACCACTTCCTTGTTCTATTCTCACAAGACAGAGAGCAAAGAGAAGGGAAACAAGATCTCTTGTGACTCTTATAAGTGCAATAATTTCATCCATTAGGACTCCATCTTTGTGACCTTAGTACTCCTAATTATCTACCAAAGACCCTGCCTCCTAATACCACCATATTGGTTGGTACAACCAATTTTAATACATGAATTTTGAAAGGACACACTCAGTCTATAACAGCATTCTTCTATATCCTCACAACAATGACTCTAAAAAACAGATTTTTTGAGGTCACCCAATTGCAACAGGTAGAACAATAATTAGCAATATCAGTTTAAGGCATTACCTTACATGATATGTGCTGAAAAATACACTTTCCTGGTTACTTAGTAATTAGCACTTTTACACATTTTTTGAGTAAATAAAATGTTTACATACATACTGGGCACATACATAATATAATCTATAACTTATGTAATAAATTGGATAAATCCTAAAATAAATAATATTTATCATCAAAGTACACAGTATCTGGAGAATTATGTTATAATTAGAATCAGGACCTCTTAAAAAATACTTAAATACACAAAATTCCTTATGTACAAAAATAATGAGGTATTTCTTATATAAAAACAATAAAAATATTTTTTCATTATTTTACCTCCCCCAGCAAATATATATTTAGGGCATTCTTACCGTGGATACTGTACAAACTTATGGCTATACAGGAGATATAGAACTTGTTCTCAAATAGCTGAAATTTCATGAACGGGGATAAGATAAGTAAACTGGGTGTGGTGCAAGAGCCAATGAATCTTGGAACACTGAAAAAATTAAATAAAACTTCTTCATGTGTTTATAGCAGCAATGTCTACAATAGCCAAACTATGGAAAGAACCTAG
Source organism: Meles meles (assembly GCF_922984935.1). NCBI lineage: Eukaryota > Metazoa > Chordata > Mammalia > Carnivora > Mustelidae > Meles > Meles meles. The sequence continues at coordinate 80,360,295 of NC_060067.1, read as the reverse complement.
ATGTCCATCAACAGATGAATGGATACAGACAAAGTGGTATATATACACAATGGAATACTATGCAGCCATCAAAAGAAATGAAATCTTGCCATTTGCGTCGACATGGATGGAACTAGAGGGTATCATGCTTAGTGAAATAAGTCAATCAGAGAAAGACAACTATCATATGATCTCCCTGATATGAGGACATGGAGATGCAACATGGGGGGTTAGGGGGATAGGAGAAGAATAAATGAAACAAGATGGGACTGGGAGGGAGACAAACCATAAATGACTCTTAATCTCACAAAACAAACTGGGGGTTGCTGGGGGGAGGTGGGGTTGGGAGAGGGGGAGGGGGTTATGGACATTGGGGAGGGTATATGCTATCGTGAGTGCTGTGAAGTGTGTAAACCTGGCGATTCATAGACCTGTACCCCTGGGGATAAAAATACATTATATATTTATAAAAAAAAAAAATTGGAAGGGGAGGCGAACCATAAGAGACTATGGACTCTGAAAAACAACCTGAGGGTTTTGAAGGGTCGGGGGTGGGAGGTTGGGGGAACAGGTGCTGGGTAATAGGGAGGGCATGTATTGCATGGAGCACTGGGTGTTGTGCAAAAACAATGAATACTGTTACACTGAAAAAATAAATAAATTAAAAAAAATAAAATAAAAAAATAAAAATAAAATAAAACTTAAAAAACGAAAGATAAAGGTACTGAAATAGATTGACAATATAGTGCTAATTGAACTAACAGTTCTAATAACTTTCTTTTCCTTTTCCTTGTCTACAACTTGTGGTATTTTCAGTATCTAAATAATTGAATACATTTAATCCTGATAAATACCCTGGATAATAGAATTTTCTCCTTTCCTCTCCTAACATAAATTATAACCACAGCTCTTTGTTCTTAAAAATTACAGGCATTACCATAGTTGAAATTATTATACTTACTTTTCCTCTCATTTGGTGTCCACACTAGATCTTATAACAAAGAATGAATAGGGAATATCTTACCAATATCTTATTCTACCATATTTCACTTTTTATTTTATTTTATTTTATTTTTTGCTGTTGGGTCTTCATTGCCTGATCCAGAATAGGCCCTTAATAAATAATTCTGGAATGAATAAATGTCTTTTAATAGTAGGTTGAACATTACTTCTAATACATTCTTTAAGTCCCCTAAAATCCCTTTAATGATGTTTTTATCCTTGTTTTCTCTTCTAGGGCATATACACACACACACAATACATACATACTGTGCCTGTTGTCATAATAGACTATTTTAGAAAATGAAATGTTATACGCTTAGTAAATGTAATTTTCCTATGATGATTATATCATTTTCCAACTCTAAAGAATAGAATTTCAAAAAATAGCCAATTATCTCATATCCAAAATATTATTAAAATTTCTCTCCTTTTTCTGAATTAATTAAAAATATGAGTTTTATATTTGTATATGAAGTCACTCATAATAATGTATAATTTTACTAAACTTTTTATTAGAAGAAACATGCCACCCACTAGAACACTAACAGTTCAGACATATTTAAATTAACATTATTAATATTTCAAAAAATCACTTAGAGCTGAACATTTATAATTAAATAATCTAACATTTTGGGTATCCTTACTAAAGTATTAGATTTAATAGATATAGTATCTACTATATTTAGCATGGCAATTATGTTTGATTTTCCAAGTGTGAGAGATATAGGTGTTTGTACTAGGAATAATAAGTAGTGCTTACTTGACTGAGTTATTCAAATTCCAAAGGCCAGAGGGATCTATTCTTTCTTATATATGTATATACATTCCATTATGTGCTACTAGTAGTTATATGCATTTAAAATGAATTAATTAAATTCTAAAAGTCCAACTTAATCCTGAATGCAGTATGATATATGTTTCCAGGAAAGGAGGAATTAATCAAAATGCCTACTTTTAATTTATCAAAAATAATTTCACAAGTACTGGAGTTATCAAGGAAAGGTTATAATCTTTGCATGTCACTATTTAAAGATTGTTAAATATACCCCATTTTTACTTAAATTGAAAATTATATGAATGAGATGTTTCTTTTTATTCACCTTATTAAAGGAAGATATAAAACAATGTAATCAACATTTAAATTATTACCATAAAGACAGTGAGCTGCAGTGATGATATGAATAATCACTCCTTTCATAATAATTTTATTTTTTATTTAAAGTATGGAAGTTATGTCCTTACTAAACAAATCAAGAACATTTTACACACAGAGAAGTAATATATATTTACAATAAAAAAATACAATACTTGCAGGGCACCTGGGTGACTTAGTTCATTGAACATCTGCCTTTGGCTCAGGTCATGATCTCAGAGTGGGACAAGGTCTCAAATCCCGCTCTCTGCTCAGTGGGGAGTCAGTTTCCCCCTCTTACTCTCCCTCTGTCCTCTTTCTTGCTCTCAAATAAATAAAATACTTAAAAAAATACAATACTTTCCATTAAGAGTTACATTTATAGTAATAATAATAAACTTGATTTGATTATTAAAATCTCCTCAAAATTGAGGATAAAATGTTCACTAGTCTTTTGTCCTCCTTAAAGTATAATAACCAACACTACAAGAGAAACAGAAACAATTTATAAAGAACTTTTATAGTATTTTTATAGAAGTGAAGGATACTCATTTCTCAAAAATAACATGAAAATCTTAATATTAACTAATATTCCATTACAGGAATAAGTCTTATTATTGTCTTGAATATGTTAGTTGATTTTCTTGGATTTGATTATGGTTTGTTTATAAATATTTTCTTGATCACCAAAATAATCAATCATACATACATAAGAATATCTGTTTCATATTTGTGCTCTTCTTTAAACAGCATGTTCAAATATAGGTTAACAATTTATCTTTCAAATTAATTATAAAATTCAAACTTGGAATCAATTCTAAAATATTTATTTTTAATTTATAATATATTCCAAATGTAGAAAAAGATAAGATATAAAATTATTTATATTTTTATATATAAGATAGATAAGAAAAGATAAGAAATAAAATTTCTTATAAAAGATAAGAAAAGATAAGATACCAAATTAATTATATTAAAAATATACTAAATAAATTAAAGTTACCTTAAATACCTGACTATAATAGAAATATTGGCAATAATTTGGTGGAAAATAATCCTATGTGTAAATGAATACATATTTTTCTATATAATTTTACAGTGATGCTCAGATATTTTGTATCCTGCTTTGCTTAGCTGCATCTCCTTTCATTATCTGTCATTGTTTTTACAGTTTTTGTTTATTCATTTGAGAGAAAAAGCCCAAGCAGGGGGAGCAGCAGAGGAAGAGATAGAAGCAGGCTCAGGAAGCCTGATGTGGGGCTAGATCTGAGGACCCTGAGATCATGACCCGAACTGAAGGCAGTTGCTTAACCCAATGAGTCACCCAGGTGTCCCTAATTATCTATTATTTTCTTACATGGGATTCAGTTAGGTTGTGGGGGTTAGGCTCAGTATTTATTGAATGCTGAATATACACCACTTCTCTCCTAGGAACTAGGGATATAGCAGTGAAGAGAAGTAACAAAGATTCTGTCCTTGAGAAATTTATGTTGCAATGAGGAGAAATGCACAAAGAAATAGTTACATAATGGTAAGAGACCAATCCAATAAGATATAGGGTTTGTAAATATTCATGTACCCAACATAGGAACACTTAAATGTAAAAACAAAAATTAACGGACTAAAGGGAGAAATAGATAGCAACAGAATAATAGTAGGGGATTTTAATACCCCACTCACATCATTTGGGTTGATTATCCAGCCATTAACCAATAAAGAAGAATCAGCCCTAAATATGAGCCTAATATAACAGATGGCATTAACAGATATGCATAGAAAATCCATATCAAAGTCAATCCCTGACTAGAAATGCAGCTGAGTTTCTGAGACCAATGATGAAGTCATTTGTATGGATGCATGTAAGAAACCTTAACAGTCTTACAACCTTTGGGCCAACATATGCAACCTGTCCCTATTGGACAGAAAAGTCTTCCTTTTTTTGTCTGAATATCACACAAAACAAATAAACTCATCTTATGTGGATACTTCATAATGTGATAAGGATTATCCTCTTCAATACCTCCCTTTTCTTTCTTGAATTGCTTCTATACCAATAACAATGTCGAGGGCACAGAATAGTTTGAGTTGGGCAAGACAGTCATCGCTCTGGAAGAAACAGAACTTACTCAACACATTAATAGTTACAGCTGATTGATAACACATACGGAGTGATTCTTGAGACCATTGAACCAGGGAATATAATACAAGGCTGGATAAAGAAGAGGTTACTAAAGTGGCATGACATGGGATTTAAATCCTGGCAAGAATATTATATATTGTAATACTCTGGTGGAATGGTTTTTTGAATCTTTGCATGTCAATGGCCTAAAGTAATGAAGTGGAGATGCCAAAACTGTCCTGGAGAGTGTGAAGAAGACATTAGAATATACAGGAATATGGTGTGGTTAAAATGAATTTATTATATATAATAGGGGAATACATAAACTGATGATGTTCCCCAGAAAGGCTAAGAAGACATTCACCTTATTATTGCAAAAGGAGAGCACTAGTGCTGGTACACCAACCTCTCTGAGTAGCTAAGTGGTTGATGTTCTCAGAAAGCCAGAATTCACATTGACATCCATGTACCTGGGCATTTTTGTTAATCAGAATAAGAAAATTCTTGATTAGCGAAGACCAGAAAGTGACATTGAAACATGCAATGCAAGGCAGAAATAGCTACTGTAAAAGACAGCAAAGATCAAGTGGCAGCAAAAATCCACATGTCTATAGGGATATGTGGTGATGGCTAACAGTTTTTCAAGGAGTGAAAAAATTAGCAGGTGACATGGTCATTGTCTGACTTTTAGAACAGGAAAATAAAATCAAAATCGGTAAACAGAAGGCTCATGTCAATTGTCAAAATTAAGAATCATGATTCCTCATCAAGTCACCGGAGATGAGTAGCTCCTGAGTCCAATATTTGTAGAGCGGAATGGAGGCATGGTTTCTTTAAGAATGACCCTGAAACTCAGCTACAAATAAGGCTAAGATTTCTCTAATCCTTCCAAATGGATTTGTGATTATCTATCAGAGTAATTTATATTATGGGGTTGGAGGAGAAACATCTAGACCTTTTGAACGTTGTAGAGCAGAAGCTCTGAGATGACACTGACATCTGAGGATAAATAATAGACTTGTTGAAGATAGTGAGCATACGGAAACTAGATGATAAATGGAGTCCTAGTCTATCTACTGTATATTTCTATAAATAAAATGCCCACTTATGGAATGACTCTTAATCTCACAAAACAAACTGGGGGTTGCTGGGGGGAGGTGGGATTGGGAGAGGGGGAGCGGGCTATGGACATTGGGGAGGGGAGGCGAACCATAAGAGACTATGGACTCTGAAAAACAACCTGAGGGTTTTGAAGGGTCAGGGGTGGGAGGTTGGGGCAACCTGAGGGTTTTGAAGGGTCAGGGGTGGGAGGTTGGGGGAACAGGTGGTGGGTAATGGGGAGGGCACGTTTTGCATGGAGCACTGGGTGTTGTGCAAAAAGAATGAATACTGTTACGCTGAAAAAATAAATAAAATGGAAAAAATTAAAAAAAAATTAAAAAAAAATAAAATAAAATGCCCACAAGTTCTCACTTTTTTCATCTTTGATTACCATGTAGCTGATTAGGAGCCATGCATTAGTAATTGACAGACTCTCACTCTGGCCCACTGACCTTTCATTTAAGAATGATTTGAAAGGAAGTTAATTGAAGCCCTCTATAAATATATGCTCCCATCCTCTTCTCCTTTAAAAACTTATAGGTGTATGAAAATTGGTGCTCATTATGTCCACATTTACTTCAGATTGCCACCACCATCCAAAGTAGCAAAAGAAACAGAAGACTTAGTCAATTAGTAGCCTCAGTTATCACTCAAACAACCAGTAGCCTCCATCACAGCTTTTGTGGTATTTGCACTAAAAGTAAAATACAGCCTTTGGAAATTTTTATGAGGTTATTAGTGATCTGGATAATGCATGATCAACAAATTTTATGAGGTTATTAATGATCTGGATAATGCATCATCAACAAAGAAGATAAAAATAAGTTTAGCACTTTACATGATCTGTTTTGCACCAGAGTTTTGTTAACTGATCCACTGTGTCATAAGATAATTCAAACAGGCTTTGATCATCTTAATATTTCACATAACCCACAGTGGTCCACTGTATTGATGCATGACATCTTGTTGATTTTACCTAAAAAAAAAACAGGATAACAAGTACTCTAGATGCCCTAATGAGAAATACGCATGCAAGGAAGTGAAAGGTAAATCCTGCAAATGTTTAGTCCTCTCATTGAAATTTTAAGAGTTTAGAGGTTTGGGACATGCCAAGAAATTCTATTAAAGTAAAGGGCAAGTTACCAAACATTGTATCTTCTATCCCTGTGAACAAGGCAGAAGTTATGATTACCTCTTTGGATTGTGGAGATAGCATGTGCTCTGGCAGAAGGCTACTGTGACGAACATTTTGATATGTCAACTTGGCTAGGCTATGAAAAACCCTGATATTTGGTAAAACATTTACTTTGGTGTATGTCTGTGAGGTTGTTTCTGGATGAAATTAACATTTGAGTTAGTAGACTAAGCAAAGCAGATTGTTGGTGGTATCCTCTAATCCACAGAGACAGAATAGAACAAAAAGGCAGAAGAAGGGGAAACACATTTCCCCTGACTGCTTCTCCTGTTCTCGGACTGTGACTTAAACCATCAGTGGTTTTGTTCTCAAGGCTTCAGGCTTGAACTTGCCACTACATCTCTGATACCACTAGTTTTCCTGGGTCTGTGGCCAACAGACAGTAGATGGTGGAACTTCCCCTCCATAATTACATGAGCCAATTCTTTATAAATCTCTTTCAATAGATAGATAGATGATAGGTGATAGAATTATAATATAGATAGATAATAGATTATATGATAGATGATAGATAAACTATAGATATAGATGATATAGATTATATATTAATTTAGTATCTATCTATCCCCAAGCTTCAAGACTGTGGCCAGGTGGTAACTAATGAAGGTCCAGCACCTAAGCCTGGTAGAGACACAGAAATGGCCCATGGCAGGCATTCAGCTGGAGACAAATCTACCCTAGTTCTCCAAATCTTTATTGTTTATATTTTAGAAGAGATTTACTTATACTGTGATATACTCCCATGTGTTTATTTATAATATGAATAGCTAATGTTGAAGCTTAAAATTTTTAATATTCTGCTTCACAAATTCTGTTTGTAATTCATCTAGCAGAACCCATCACTATTTCTGTTGACTCATTATCAGAAAAGAGTCCTCTTTTTACAGTAGATCAGATATAGTTTCATAAAGAAAACCAAAGAATCTCAAGGGTACATTGCTCTTGATTTTATATAATTTCCTGGTAATTTTATATGAACATTATCTAATTTGGGGTGCTTTTCAGGATGTGATAATTAAGATTATTTATTTTTAGATACATTTATACATTTTGATAGAAAGTTGTCCATGGGGGCGCCTGGGTGGCTCAGCAGGTTAAAGCCTCTGCCTTCAGCTCAGGTCATGATCCCACCTGAGATCGAGCCCCGCATCAGGCTCTCTGCTTAGCGAGGAGCCTGCTTCCTCCTCTCTCTCTCTCTGCCTGCCTCTCTGCCTACTTGTAATCTCTATCTGTCAAATAAATAAATCTTTAAAAAAAAATTGTCCATGATACTAAGAAATCAAGTGTACAAAATAATAGTTTCACAATAATTTATAGTTTTTATGTATTAAGCACTGATCTAGTGCTTAGTACATATGTACATGTATATACATATACATGGATATGCATATGTGTATATTACATATATTAAATATACATTAGACAATTATATTATATAAAATTATATATATTTTTAAACTATATGCATTTATTATCTATCTCATTTTACAGATAAAGAAAGAGGGACAAATATGATCTAAAACTAAGCCTTTTGGCTTCAGAATTATACTCATAATCATGCTTGCTACTTCTGTTTGTATATTTATCATTATCATAGTTCTGAATACAAAAAATATATAATTAACATATATGCATGTGTGCATGGGAACAATTTTATAAGTGTACACACTAAACTGTTAGCAAAGACTATCTCTGACAAATGGGATCCTAGTTGTGATGGTATTATTTAAATAATCATTCCTGGAAATGTATTTCATTATATTACATAGAATATTCATTATATTGTTTAATAATGTAGTTTCTTTTTTCTAAGGATTTTATTTATTTGACAGAGAGAGACACAGTGAGAGAAGAAACATAAGCAGGGGGAGTGAGAGAGGGAAAAGCAGGCTTCCAGCCGAGCAGGGAGCCCTGGGGCTCGATCCCAGGACCTTGCGATCATGACCTGAGCCAAAGGCAGACACTTGATGACTGGGCCACCCACGTACCCCAATAATGTAGCATTTTAATAACATCTCTAAAACAAAATGTTACATTAAAAGTAAAACACATTTTTTTAAATTAGCAAAATATAAAAAAGTGCAATCAATATTTCAAGAAGAAAAAAATAAGATGAACAACAGAACATAAAGAAAACAGAAACAGAAAATAAACAGAACATTAAGTGAATTAGTTGTGAATAATATTTAGCTACTTATACACTATGATAAACATAGTGATTAGTTATGTCATAAAAATGAATATATAGCTAGATTGAACCTAGGTGTAGGAGGAGTGGATGTAAGGATATGTGGATTGTGGGCTTATTTCTGTGTGTGCATATCTCTGTTTGTGATGGGCAGGAAGTCAGGGCAAAGACTGGTAAGAGGGTTAAGTGTAATGTTTTACAATTGTTAGTAAAGAGAAAATCTGAATGAAAATATAAAAAACTAAAAATAAGTCTTAGTAAACCTTAAAAACCCTTATAGGTTTATTTTATTTTTAAATAAATTTTATTTATTTGTTTGACACGGAGAGAGAGAGCATAAGCAGGTAGAGTAGCAGGTAGAGGGAGAGGGAGAAGTAGGCTCTCTGCTGAGCAGAGAGCCCAATGCAGGGTTGGATCCCAGGATTCTGGGATCACGACCTAAGCAGAAGGCAGATGCTTAACCAACTGAGCCACCCAGGTGCCCCACCCCTACAGTTTTAAAGTCCAAAACTTTCTTGGAAGCTACAATCTTTTGTATTATGGATATAGTATAGTAATAGCAGCATTGAGCTTTGCCTATCAAATATATATTATACATAGACTTCTGACCAGGACATACTTGGCTATAAGCACTACTGAATAGCTCATTTTTCAATGTCTGGTATTGAACCTGAGTCCCAGATTTGACACTGTTTTCTAGATGGAACAACCAGATGCAAACTGTATCACTTCTGTCATAGAAAGGAACAACATATTTACTCATGTGAATAGCTTATTTTGAATATGAGGTTCCCTTTCCTGTTCAGAGAGCTTTTGACAAAACCACTACCTTTGGACTTACAGAATGTTTTATTCCCCATCATGGTATTTTACATAGCATAGCTTCCTGTAAAATAAGTCATTTTATAGGGGCGCCTGGGTGGCTCAGTGGGTTAAAGCCTCTGCCTTTCACTCAGGTCATGATCCCAGAGTCCTGGGATCGAGCCCTGCATCGGGCTCTCTGCTTGGCAGGGAGCCTGCTTCCTCCTCTCTCTCTCTCTGCCTGCCTCTCCCTACTTGTGCTCTCTATCTGTCAAATAAATAAAATAAAATTTTTAAAAAAAATAATTCATTTTATAGAAAATAAAGTGTGGAAATGGCTTCATGCTTATGAAATTTTCTGGTCTTAATTCATTCCCTTCACACTGCAACACCTACTCTGATCTAAAAAAAGAAAGAAAGAAAGAAAAAGAAAGAAAGAAAGATCTTTTAGACAGTCATTTAAGACATCAGCTAGCAGCTTCTTGTGGTGCTGAAGTAGTACCCTCCAGAACATGGTATATGTATGTTCTAATCATGTACCAATACCCAGTGATATTTCTCCTATATCTAGAATTGATGAGTTTGGGTATCAAAATTGGGAGCCATAGGTACATTGGGAAAAATATTTCTGTTACTCTTACTATTACTAATTTCTTAGTAAACTTTTTCTTTCCAATCATCCTAAAGTCAGGTCCTGTTGTTCTATATGTCAATAGAAGTTTCCAATCTGTCATCAAAGACATTTCATTAAGATAGAAGTTAAATGCATGATATCCTCTAGATAGTCCCTCAGTTTGGCCATGTTTTTTGATACAATAAGGATACTCTAAAGAAGGGGTTGTGGAAGATGTTATAAATACTAGCTATGACCATGTGACCTATGGCAGAAAGAAAGACCATAATAAAATATTTCTTTCTTATTTTGATATGAATATATAATGTTCATATGTCAACTAGTTTTTGTTTTTCCCTCTATCATTCTCATACTCTCTAATGTAAGTCAATAGTGCTTAAACATATCTGTCAGTATTTAAGTTGCAGGATATTTAAAGGTGGTTATTGTTCAACTAGAAGAATAATGACCATCACCCTAAGATGGATAGAGTGATCGATGAGAAGGAGATATGTGTGTGTGTGTGTGTGTGTGTGTGTGTGTGTGTGTGTGTGTGGAGAGAGAGAGAGATAATTAATAAGTTTTAAGTTGTATGAGAGTTGCTTGCATCATACAATTGAAAGTAGGGTTTTGCTCTTGACTTTTAAGAGTTAAACGTTCTTAAAAGAATTGTATGGGGATACCAAGTTGAAAAAGTATAAATGTTGGTGGTTTTTGTACTGTGACAATTTAGCAATGCAGAGCAAAGCTTATTAAAACTTCTTTTTTACATGATTACAGGCTAGGGATGGGCACAAGTTGTAGGTGAGTGTCATTTTAAAAGGTGGAACCTAAGCAGCATCCATTTCACTCTAAGTGTATGTGTAGGGCATCAGGGGCCACTGTAACTCCTATGGTCACTGATATGCTGGCATATCTTGTTAATACAGGCCAACTGCCAGACCCACAGCTCTTCTAGCTTCCTGAGATTTTTTTCCTTAAGTTTCTTTGAGTTCTGCTATCAGGTGACTATACAGTTCCATTGTAAAAAGTGCTCATTCTACCTGGAGGTAATATGCATTAATGAAGCTGCAGTTGATAAAAGACAAATGTAGATTTCAGCTCATCCTTATGGATCTCCATTTATTCTCAAGGGATCCAGTTTGCCCTCAGAGGTTTCTGTTTGTTCTCACTGTCTCTTGATTCACACCCATTATTCTTCTCAACTCCTGCCCCTGTTGACCTATAGCAGCTTCAATCTCACCACCAGATTCAAGACAACAGTCACTCAGAGACATCTTAATCGACTCTACAATTAAGTCAGGTCAAATCTGTCAGAATTTGTCAGGATTCTACCACTCTGATCCAAATCATTATTTCTTACATGGAGGGTTGCAGTCTCTTAACATTTGGCCTTGCTTCTATCCTTTACCATTTTAATATCTATTAACAAGCAACTTAGGTAATGTTGCCAAAATGATAATCAGATTATGTCACTCCTCTATTCAAAGCCCTGCAACAGAATTCCATTTTACTCAGCATATATTTTCTGCACAGACCTTTACATTTTTTTGTGATTTGGATTTCTGAATCCCTTTCTGTTACTCAACCCATAATGTCACCCACTCTAGTAACTTTGGACTCATTGATTTTCCTGTAGATCATCAGGCTTGGTCCCAACTGGTTGGGACCATTGGTCCCGGTAATTAAGACAGCTACTACTTTTTTTTTTCCTCAAACACTGTCTTTTCAGTGAGGACTACCCAGAGCATTTAAGTTAATATTACAACCTGTTCCTATGTTGTTTAATGATAAATACACGAAATTACTTTTCTTTGGATTTGCCATTAACCCTTAATGTTGTTCTAAGGTTACAAATCACTGATCACTGATTATATCACAAATCACTGATCTCACAAATATTTTATATTTTTTCTCAATTATATCTTTATTATATATCATCTCTCTAAAGAAACAACTTTTAGTAGAGAATGTAATTAACTAAACTAAGAGACAGTCTCAATGCATTGTTATTTCATTTATTTTGGAGTCTGAATTAGTTTCTCACTAGTTTCTTTCCACAGCAAAATAACACGAACTGGGTGGCTTAGAATAAAAGTTATTGTCTTCCAGTTCCAGAGACTAGAAGCCCCAGATCACAGTTTTGGCAAAGTCATGATCCTTCTGAAACCAGTAGATGAATCTGTTCTTTCTTCTTCTTAGCTTTTGGTGGTTCACTGGAATCTTTGGTGTTCCTTGGATTGAAGATGCCTTACTCCAAACCTCTCTCCTCATATGGCTTTCTCCCTGCATCCCCTCACATCATCTTTTCTTGTGCACTTCTCTATGTCCCCATTTCTTATCTTTATAAAAACACAGGTCATATTGGATTAAAGCCCACGCTAATGACATCATCTTAATTTGACTGTCTCTATAAGGACCTTATCTCCAGAACAGTCAGAATCTAAGGGTTAAGGATTAGGATTTCAACATACATTTTTTAAAAAATATTTTATTTATTTATTTGACAAAGATAGAGAGATCACAAGTAGGCAGAGAGGCAGGCAGAGAGGGGGGGAAGCAGACTCTCTGCTGGGCAGAGAGCCCAATGTGGGGTTCCATCCCAGGACCCTGAGATCATGACCTGAGCCAAAGGAGGAGGCTTAACACATTGAGCCATCCAGGTGCCCCTCAACATACATTTTTGAGGGAACACAATGTAACCCTTAAGAAGTTCTATACTGACAATGGCTGACCTAAGGAGTAAATATCAAATTCATCTTTAAAAAAGATGAAACAAGGAAAACCCATTCTATATTAGCAAATACAATAACTGCTAGGCTGCATTAACCAAATCCTTCTTCAGAATATCTTCCCCTACCTGCTGAGAGTTGTCTGCAGTCAGCCCATGGCTCTCAGCTTTCTTGCAGAAATGCTTCATCTAAAAAGAGTTGTCTCACCCAAGATCATGCCCTCTTGAAATAATAACTCAAAATAGTGAACATTTGATACCCAGGGTATGGATGCCAAGTCCTTTTGCCTACAACTCAGAATAATTCTTATCTGCAGAGCTTCCCTTGATGCCACCTGAAATCTTCATTGAAATGGTGTCACAGTCCTACTTCTCTATTTGCAAGAGATAAACTAGAGTCTTATTATATTAGGGAACTTACTAGCAGACACAAAATGATAAGATTTTGAGAAGATATTAGAGAAGAATAAAGAATTAGTAACTATGAGCACTTTGAAATTGAGTTGCTGTTGCTCAGCACAATTGATGCTTTGAAAAAAGAGAAGAAATAAATAAGAGTGATTAAGTCCTTAACATGAAAGCCAGAAGGACTTCTTGTTAGTATATAAAAAAAACTCTCAATTTCTGTAAACAGGAGGAAGAAAAACCTGAGAACTTAATAATGGAAGTAGCAGAGCTCCATAGAGATTTCCTCTTTCAAATTATATATATCTGAAACTACAAGATCAGGACCTTGTTGGGGAAGAATGAGGTCCTGCCACATGGGACTGGAAACTTTGCATTGATTTTCTCCCAAATTTTGCATCTCCAGATTTTCCTAAACCCTGAATTTATAGTAAAGTTCGAATCCTTTCTAGTAAGAACAGGTGCATCTCAACTACTGTCAATGTTTAATCAACAGAAGTCAAATGAAAATTTTCATAAGTGGCGATGTGGGAGACTGCTCCATTAGTGTCATGAAATTCTTTAATAAAACATGGCTTCCTTATGGGAAAAAAATAAGTGGGCAGTCACCAGGGATAATGCTCAGTTTATATAATGAAAAACAGTCAGATTACTAAGGGCAATTACTTAATAAAGTGCCATGACTACTTGCCTAGTTTTCAAGTTTGAGCTAATATTCATACATAGGATACAGATATTGAGGAAAAGTCTGGGTCTTCAAGAGGAAAAATTACACCATGACCCCTGTGCATGGTAGTTATCCCACCATTCTTTTCTCAAAATGACCTATGGCTATTTGTTCAGATTTCAAGTTTACCATTAATAATATGTTGTTGAGGGGCGCCTGGGTGGCTCAGCTGGTTAAAGCCTCTGCCTTCAGCTCAGGTCATGATCCCAGGGTCCTGGGATGGAGCCCCGCATTGGGCTCTCTGCTCGGCAGGGAGCCTGCTTCCTCCTCTCTCTCTGCCTGCCTCTCTGCCTACTTGTGATCTCTATCTGTCAAATAAATAAATCTAAAAAAAAAAATAATATGTTGTTGAATACCAGAGTATTATGCTGAGTCCCAGTTATAGTGGAGAAATATAAGGCATATAGATATATAAGCATATGGTATGGATCAGGCTAACGGTGGGTGAACCCACTGGGTCTACAAAACCATCACATGACTATCTACAATCCCCAGATATGCAGTGGAATAGACACACTGTGTAACTGAAAGGATTTTCTATTTGTTTCTTGCCTTGTGGGGTAAGAGCTTTAATAGCAAAGCCCACATACAACACTAAAAATTGCCTATTCCTATGGGGAAAATATTTTCATTTTTCTGCTTGTCAGGATTTTCTGAGGAAAGACAATTGAAATGCTATTAAGACAAAAGATGTGCCATTTCCTCCAGAACTATTTGTTTTTCTCATTCTAAAGGTGTTATATATCTAGGTATGTTATTACATTTTAAAAGTAATACAACTCTGAACCATTTGTTTGTATTTCAAAATGTTGTAAAACATGATTCTCTCTTCTAAGGGAGGATTTCTTTACATTGAAAAGGTCTCTCTTTCCTTCCTTTCTTTCTTTCTTTCTTTTTTTTTAAGCTTTTATTTATTTGACAGAGAGCACAATCAGGGAGGAAGGGCAGAGGGAGAAGGAGAAGCAGACTCCCCACTGAGCAGGGAGCCTAATGCAGGACTCCATCATGACCTGAGCTGAAGGCAGATGCTTAACTGACTGAGCCACCCAGGCACCCCAAGATGGTCTACCTTTTGAAGCATGATTTTGGGAACTGCAGTAGGGGTAGTATAAATGGGTTCCTGCATAAGCTCTAAGATGCATGATTTCTGGACTCCTTTCCTCTGTGCAGGTGACAACTGCCCTCATTAAATCATCCTAGGCGACTGAGGTACAGGAAAACAGTGTTGTTAGTGTTGTGATAATGTCTGATCTCTAATTCAGACACTTCATGTTTTTTTTCAGTACAAGATAAATAAATAGAGTTATTAAAAACATACTATTCCTCAACCAATAAAATAAATAAATAACAATATTGAATCCCGGGGAAATAACAGAAATTAGTACAATTCGTAAAGACCTAAAGGATCCAAGAATTCATCATTTCTCCATTTAATTTACCATCTGGCTCCAGAAACAACACAACACAACACAACACAAAACTACAAAACAAAACAAACAAAAAACAGAAGCAAGATGACAGTGGATAACTGCAAACTCAACCAGGTAATAACTCAATTGCAGCTGCTGTGCCAGATGTGATATATTCACTAGAGAAAATTAACGTGGCCTCTGGTATATGGTATGTAGCCATTGATCTGGCAAATTGGTTCTTTTCCATTTCTATCAGAAAAAAAGGATCTGAGACAGTTTGTATTTACTTGGAACAGACCTCAGTATTCATTTATAATTTTGCCTGGAGCTATGTTGATTCTTCTACCTTCTGTCTTAACATCATCCAAAAGACCAGAACAAGCTGGACTTGCTACAAATATTATATTCTTCCATTGATGAATGAGATTCTGGATCACATCCCCAGTTAACCACTGATAATATGGCAGAATTGTTATTTGAGTCTGACAGGAACCTAGAATAGATAATAGGGAGGGAGTTAGTAGGAAAGGATGCATGCCAGTTAATCCCAGAACCCAACTACAATAGCAGGGGACATGATTGTTCCCACTAAACTTGCTGTCTTAGGAAAATAGCACACTACATTTCTGGAACTCCTATACGTTCTACTCCAGTGTCACAAAAGGGATTGTGTGATGCACTACCAGATTCCTTTATGGGAACTAAATGGCATCCTCCCTCCCCCATAACGTTCTTTAGAGCACTCCAATTTGTCTCACTTAAGGAAAATAGCTTTGTTTAAGGTTATGTTGTCTTTAGGTGAGTACCAATGGCAACTTTAGATGAGCACACAAAGGGCTAGCCCTCTCACCCTATTCAGAATTATTCTGAATGAGCCATCCCAGTTTCAGCAAGACCCCTGAAACTGACAGAGGATTTTGTAAAGAGTGTAATGCAACCTAACTTACCCTATTGCCCAATCCAGCTTCTGTTCATTCACCTCCAGAGATGTTTACCTTAAGAATATTCTTGAATAAACTTCCATGTGTTATTTTCTGTCTCTGAGTCTGCTACCTGGAGAACCCAACCTGCTATAATAAGTAATGATAAGTCATGAATTCAGACATTTTTCTTTTTATTTATATTTGTAAGATTTTATGTATTCATTTGAGAGAGAGAGAGCAAAGAGGGAGAGATTGAGAGGGAAAAGCAGACTTCCCACTGAGCAGAGAGCCCAATGTGGGGCTCCATCACAGAACTCTGAGATCATGACCCGAGCCAAAGGCAGATACTTAATCAACTGAGCCACCCAGGCACCTCAACACTTTTTTTTTTTTAAGATTTATTTATTTATTTGGTAGAGAGAGAAAGACAGACAGAAAGAGAGAAAGAGAGATCATTTGTGGGAAGGGTAGAGGGAGAGGGAGAGTGAATCTCAAGCAGACCACACTGAGGTAGAGCCCACATAGAGCTGATCACATGATGTTGAGATCAGGACCTGAGTCAAAACCAGGAGTCAGAGGCTTAACTGTCATGCCACACAGGTGCCCCTCAAACACTTTTATGTCTGATGTATTTGTTTAGTATTTTTGAAATCCTTAGCAAGGTAAGATTACACAATTGTATTTCCATAATTAATAGCATTTCCATATATTAAAAATCATAGTGCAAATCTTTTTTTTTAATTTTTTTTAAGATTTTATTTATTTATTTGACAGACAGAGATTACAAGTAGGCAGAGAGGCAGGCAGAGAGAGAGGCGGAAGCAGGCTCTCTGCAGAGCAGAGAGACTGATGCAGGGCTCGATCCCAGGACCCTGGGACCATGACCTGAGCCAAAGGCAGAGGCTTTAACCCACTGAGCCACCCAGGCGCCCCCATAGTGCAAATCTTAATAAATTTCTTTCCATACAATATTTAGCTTGCCATGAATTTTTAGCATTCTCTTGCTTGAAACATTCTGATCATATGTAATATCAGCCAAGTGAACATGTATTGTAATTCCATGTAACCTGTCATTATAACCAACAATGTGTCAAGCCCAAGATATTTAACAAGACAGTTCAGTGAAATTATTCATTGTTTTGTTAGCAACAGAATTCCTTTGTTTTATGTCATATTTGAGTTTTATGGCCTTTAGAAACAAAAATAACAATAAACATTTTCTTAAAATCATCTACTTGATAGGGCTTAATATAAAATTGATGTTTTTAAGAAATTTAATAATAATTGCCATAAAATTTTCAGTTGAAGAGAGAAAGCTTGGCAATTCCCCTGAGGCATTTTCTCTGTTCTAAAACAATGTAAAGAAAAATAATTCCACTGGATATTTAACAAATGTGCAGTGTCAAATGTATTTCAATAAATTACAAATCATTTCCATAAATTTAACTTTATAACTTCATAGAAATGTATTTTATATTTCTGAAAAATGTTCCTTTCAGAGTACAATGAACTAGTCATAGTGATTTTGAGCAAAAATAGCATTTTTCGTCTTGAATAATTTTGCATTAAGGAGTAGTTACAAAATGTATTTTTATATAAGACAAAATTAGAATGATCATTTAAAAACTTTTATATATTTGCTTGGGTTTTATTTTGAATTTAAATTTACCTTTATAAAATGGCACTTTTGTTTCCTGAACAATAAATCCATCAGTGTAAGATCTAAATTATTTTGTGTTTATTTTTATAGTGAGAGATAATGTATTTTCGGGTTGTATTTGGGAGTAAATTGAATGAACTATTTGAATTTTTTTTTTTAGACAGCAGAATCTAGATTGTAAATATTAGTATTTGATAATTAACTGTATTTGCACATAATATTTTTCAGCACACCTATAAAAGGCTTCTGAAGAAATAGGTTAAAAACCTGAAGGTTTTGCTCTAGGGTCCTTCCCAAAACATACAGTGAGATACATAGTTCTCCATTATCTCTACTATTAAAATGACCTCTCTTAATTCCAAAACACCAAGTAATACAAAAGTAAAGGCATCAAATGGCATTAACCCAGAAAAAACAAGAATGGGAGAGAAGCTAAAAAGAATTTAGTGAGATATAAAAAACAAACAAGCAAAAACAACCTTAGAATACTGAAAGTGAGGTAGAACAGATATCATTGGATATAGTAGGGGTTATAGCCTTCCAGTCCAATCTAATTTCAGTTTCAGCTGTGGTGGTCAGTCTTTTGAGATCTTTTGAGAGATCAGATTCACTTCATGGTACTAACATCTCAAGTGTGCACTATGACTTCTGCTTTCTGATTCATAGCCAACTCTAGATCAGCATGAGTCTAATCCATGGTTAAGGGCAGGCAGAAAATATAATGATTACCCAGGAGAGAAACTTTCAATAATGGGATGGATGTCATAGATGCTTCATAATTTTCTGCTTTAGGTCAACAATTCTTGTTGCATTTGATAGACACCTTAGGGGTAACAACAGACCAGCAGTGGTGATGGTTAACAATGCCGACAGCAATGCATTTTCCTTCCTCAATTTGCATGTTCTTTAAATCCTGCTTTTTGGGATCATCTGACAAATTGACTACAGCCAATTCTTTTTCTAATCTCTGCTTTAGGAAGAAACATTTGGATGCTTTTTTTTAAAAAAGATTTTATTTATTTATTTGACAGAGAGATCACAAGTAGGCAGAGAGGCAAGCAGAGAGAGAGAGAGAGGAAGCAGGCTCCCAGCCAAGCAGAGAGCCCGATGTGGGACTTGATCCCAGGACCCTGGGATCATGACCTGAGCTGAAGACAGAGGCTTAAACCACTGAGCCACCCAGGCGCCCCACATTTGGATGTTTTATATAAAAAATATAGAAAGTAGACTTCCAAGATGAGATTCTGGAAGTAGAACACTCAGTAGTCAGATGGAGAAAAGAACTTCATTACTGGTGTAAGTTAAGGTCATGTTAAGCTCTGAGGGACTGTAGCATCTAAAGTAGAGAGACTCCAATCTATGGTGCAACTAATTCTAAATGAAAAGTGAAATACTGTGTTTTTCAAGAGTTCCAGCACTGGAAATTATAGTTCAAATGCAATTTAAGAATTTTAGACTTATCTAAGTTTTTTTAATAACTTCAGAAGCCTTTGAATAAAAATAAAATGGGTTGATCTGAGCTTCTATTCATTATTATTATTTCTATTATTATCATTATTATTATTATTCATCAACTGCACAGATGCTGTAATAGCCAGGCTTCTGAGGAAACATTTTAAGAACATCTCAACTCCTGTAGGAGAAGGAAAACTTTTTTGAAAATCAGTTCCAGAAATTAAATATAAGCATAGCAGAAGTGTAAAGGAGACAGAGTGTACATCCATGATGTGTCTGCTATGATAAATTTATAAAGATCTTTTATTGGGCTCGGTGTTTACTTCCCTATTTCTTTGGATTCATCAAACAAGCCATTTTTCTTGCCCCTAAGAGCACTACATTCCTTAAGTAACTGCTTAAGTCCTTGAAGGCCAGAAACACCAAACCAATAATTCAAACCTGTCATTTATTAAAATTCATTTTATCCACAGGCACTAGGGTGGCTCAGTTGGTTATGAGTCTGAATTTTGATTTCAGCTCAGGTCATGATCCCATAGTTGTAAGTTCGAGGCCCCAATGGGCTCCATGCTCATTTGGGAAGTTTGCTTGATATTCTTCCTCTCCCTCTGTACCTCCCCCTCTCTAAATAAATAAATAAACCTTAAAAAAAGAAAATACATTTATCCATATTTACCTGACAGCTAAAGGCCAGTACCTGGCCTCTATTATTTTAAAATCTTATCATCCGCATTAGAAACAGGAAGCATAATTCCTTAACAGGATTTCCTATTATGAACCCTGGCCTGTAGCCTTTTTTAAAAAAAATTTTATTTATTTCTTATTTTTTATAAACATATAATGTGTTTTTATCCCCAGGGGTACAGGTCTGTGAATCGCCAGGTTTACACACTTCACAGCACTCAGCATAGCACATACCCTCCCCAATGTCCATAACCCCCTCCCCCTCTCCCAACCCCCCCTCTCCCCAGCAACCCTCAGTTTGTTTTGTGAAATTAAGAGTCACTTATGGTTTGTCTCCCTCCTAATCCCATCTTGTTTCATTTATTCATCTCCTACCCCCTAACCCCCCATGTTGTGTCTCCACGTCCTCATATCAGGGAGATCATATGATAGTTGTCTTTCTCTGACTGACTTATTTCACTAAGCATGATACCCTCTAGTTCCATCCACGTCGTCGCAAATGGCAAGATTCCTTTTGATGGCTGCATAGTATTCCATTGTGTACACCACCTCTTCTTTATCCATTCATCTGTTGATGGACATTTAGGTTCTTTCCATAGTTTGGCTATTGTAGACATTGCTGCTATAAACATTCGGGTGCACGTGCCCCTTCGGATCACTACGTTTTTATCTTAGAGTAAATACCCAGTAGTGCAATCACTGGATCATAAGGAAGGTCTATTTTCAACATTTTGAAGAACCTCCATGCTGTTTTCCAGAGTGGTTGCACCAGCTTGCATTCCCACCAACAGTGTAGGAGGGTTCCCCTTTTTCCACATCCTCGCCAGCATCTGTCCTTTCCTGACTTGTTCATTTTAGCCATTCTGACTGGTGTGAGGTGATATCTCATTGCGGTTTTGATTTGTATTTTCCTGATGCCAAGTGATGTGGAGCAACTTTTTCATGTGTCTGTTGGCCATCTGGATGTCCTCTTTGCAGAAATGTCTGTTCATATCCTCTTCCCATTTCTTGATTGGATTATTTGTTCTTTGGGTGTTGAGTTTGAGAAGTTCCTTATAGATTTTGGACACTAGCCCTTTATCTGATATGTCATTTGCAAATATCTTCTCCCATTCTGTCAATTGTCTTTTGGTTTGTTAACTGTTTCCTTTGCTGTGCAAAAGCTTTTGATCTTGATGAAATCCCAAGAGTTCATTTTTGCCCTTGCTTCCCTTGCCTTTGGCAATGATCCTAGGAAGATGTTGCTGCAGCTGAGGTCAAAGAGGTTGCTGCCTGTGTTCTCCTCAAGGATTTTGATGGATTCCTTTCTCACATTGAGGTCCTTCATCCATTTGGAGTCTATTTTCGTGTGTGGTGTAAGGAAATGGTCCAATTTCATTTTTCTACATGTGGCTGTCCAATTTTCCCAACACCATTTATTGAAGAGGCTGTCTTTTTTCCAATGGATATTCTTTCCTGCTTTGTCGAAGATTATTTGACCATAGAGTTGAGGGTCTATTTCTGGGCTCTCTATTCTGTTCCATTGATCTATGTGTCTGTTTTTGTGCCAGTACCATGCTGTCTTGATGATGACAGCTTTGTAATAGAGCTTGAAGTCCGGAAGTGTGATGCCATCAGCTTTGGCTTTCTTTTTCAATATTCCTTTGGCTATTCGAGGTCTTTTCTGGTTCCATATAAATTTTAGGATTATTTGTTCCATTTCTTTGAAAAAAATGGATGGTATTTTGATAGGGTCTTCATTAAATGTGTAGATTGCTTT
Source organism: Meles meles (assembly GCF_922984935.1). Taxonomy (NCBI): domain Eukaryota; kingdom Metazoa; phylum Chordata; class Mammalia; order Carnivora; family Mustelidae; genus Meles; species Meles meles. The sequence goes on along the minus strand of NC_060067.1, from coordinate 80,338,409 downwards.
AGGTAGCATAGACATTTTCTCAATATTTATTCTTCCAATCCAGGAGCATGGAACATTTTTCCATTTCTTTGTGTCTTCCTAAATTTCTATCATGAGTACTTTATAGTTTTCCATGTATAGATTCTTAGCCTCTTTGTTTAGGTTTATTCCTAGGTATCTTATAGTTCTGGATGCAATTGTAAATGGGATTGCCTCCTTAATTTCTCTTTCTTCTGTCTTGTTGTTGGTGTAGAGAAATGCAACTGATTTCTGTGCATTGATTTTATATCCTGACAATTTACTGAATTCATGGACAAGTTCTAGCAGTTTTGGAGTGGAGTCTTTTGGGTTTTCCACATATAGGAATATATTGTCTGCGAAGAGTGATAGTTTGACTTCTTCTTTGCCCACGTGGATGCCTTTAATTTCCTTTTGTTGTCTGATTGCTGAGGCTAGAACTTCTAGTACTATGTTGAATAACAGTGGTGATAATGGACATCCCTGCAGTGTTCCTGACCTTAGCAGAAAAGCTTTCAATTTTTCTTCATTGAGAATGATATTTGTGGTGGGTTTTTCATAGATGGCTTTGATGATATTGAGGTATGTGCCCTCTTTCCCTACACTTTGAAGAGTTTTGATCAGGAAGGGATGCTGTACTTTGTCAAATGCTTTTTTCAGCATCTATGGAGAGTATCATATGGTTCTTGTTCTTTCTTTTATTAATGTGTTCTATCACATTGATTGATTTGCGGATGTTGAACCAAACTTGCAGCCCTGGAATCCATCCCACTTGATCGTGGTGAATAATCCTTTTAATGTACTGTTGAATCCTATTGGCTAGTATTTTGGTGAGAATTTTTGCATCTGTGTTCATCAAGGATATTGGTCTGTAGTTCTCTTTTTTGGTGGGATCCTTGTCTGGTTTTGGGATCAAGGTGATGCTGGCCTCATAAAATGAGTTTGGAAGTTTTCTTTCCATTTCTATTTTTTAGAACAGTTTCAGGAGAATAGGAATTAGTTCTTCTTTAAATGTTTGGTAGAATTCCCCTGGGAAGCCGTCTGGCCCTGGGCTTTTGTTTGTTTGGAGATTTTTGATGACTGTTTCAATCTCCTTACTGGTTATGGGCCTGTTCAGGTTTTCTATTTCTTCCTGGTTCAGTTGTGGTTGTTTATATGTCTCTAGGAATGCATCCATTTCTTCCAGATTGTCAAATTTGTTGGCGTAGAGTTGCTCATAGTATGTTCTTATAATTGTCTGTATTTCTTTGGTGTTAGTTGTGATCTCTCCTCTTTCATTCATGATTTTATTGATTTGGGTCCTTTCTCTTTCTTTTTGATAAGTCTGGCCAGGGGTTTATCAATCATATTAATTCTTTCAAAAAAACAGTTCCTAGTTTCGTTGATTTGTTCTATTATTTTTTTGGTTTCTATTTCATTGATTTCTGCTCTGATCTTTATGATTTCTCTTCTCCTGCTGGGTTTAGGGTTTCTTTCTTGTTCTTTCTCCAGCTCCTTTAAGTGTAGGGTTAGGTTGTGTACTTGAGACCTTTCTTGTTTCTTGAGAAAGGCTTGTACCACTATATATTTTCCTCTCAGGACTGCCTTTGTTGTATCCCACAGATTTTGAACTGTTGTGTTTTCATTATCATTTATTTCCATGAATTTTTTCAATTCTTCTTTAATTTCCTGGTTGACCCATTCATTCTTTAGAAGGATGCTGTTCAGTCTCCATGTATTTGGGTTCTTTCCAGCTTTCCTCTTGCTATTAAGTTCTAGCTTCAGAGCATTGTGGTCTGAAAATATGCAGGGAATGATCCCAATCTTTTGATACTGGTTGAGACCTGATTTAGGACCCAGGATGTGATGATCTATTCAGGAGAATGTTCCATATGCACTAGAGAAGAATGTGTATTCTGTTGCTTTGGGATGAAATGTTCTGAATATATCTGTGATGTCCATCTGGTCCAGTGTGTCATTTAAGGCCTTTATTTCCTTATTGATCTTTTGCTTGGATGATCTGTCCATTTCAGTGAGGGGAGTGTTACAGTCCCCTACTATTATTGTATTATTATTGATGTGTTTCTTTGATTCTGTTATTAATTGGTTTATATAGTTGACTGATCCCACGTTAAGGGCATAGATATTTAAATTTGTTAGATCTTCTTGTTGGACAGACCCTTTGAGTAGGATATAGTATCCTTCCTCATCTCTTATTATAGTCGTTGGCTTAAAGTCTAATTGATCTGATATATGGATTGCCACCCCAGCTTTCTTCTGATGCCCATTAGCATGGTAAATTGTTTTCCACCCCTCACTTTAAATTTGGAGGTGTCTTCACATCTAAAATAAGTTTCTTGTAGGCAACATATAGATGGGTTTTGTTTTTTTATCCTTTCTAATATCCTGTGTCTTTTGATTGGGGCATTTAGCACATTAACATTCTGGGTAACTATTGAGCGATATGAATTTAGTGCCATTGTATTTCCTCTAAGGTGACTCTTACTGTATATTGTCATTGTTCCTTTCTGATCTACTACTTTTATGCTCTCTCTTTGCTTAGAGGACCCCTTTTAATATTTCCTGTAGAGCTGGTTTGGTGTTTGCAAATTCTTTTAGATTTTGTTTGTCGTGGAAGCTTTTTATCTCTCCTTCCATTTTCAATGATAGCCTAGCTGGATACATTATTCTTGGCTGCATGTTTTTCTCGTTTAGTGCTCTGAATATATCATGCCAGCTCCTTCTGGCCTGCCAGGTCTCTCTGAATAAGTCTGCTGCCAATCTAATATTTTTACCATTCTATGTTACAGACTTCTTTTCCCAGGATGCTTTCAGGATTTTTTTGTTGTCACTAAGACTTGTAAATTTTACTATTAGGTGACCGGGTGTGAACCTCTTCTTTTTGATTTTGAGGGGGGTTCTCAGCACCTCCTGGATTTTGATGCTTGTTCCCTTTGCCATATTAGGAAAATTCTCTCCAATAATTCTCTCCAATATACCTTCTGCTCCAATCTCTCTTTCTTCTTCTTCTGGAATCCCAATTATTATTATTTTTTTTTAAAGATTTTATTTATTTGACAGAGAGAAATCACAGAGAGGCAGGCAGAGAGAGAGGAAGGGAAGCAGGCTCTCCGCTGAGCAGAGAGCCCGACGTGGGACTCAATCCCAGGACCCCGAGATCATGACCTGAGCCGAAGGCAGCGGCTTAACCCACTGAGCCACCCAGGTGCCCCAGGAATCCCAATTATTCTAATGTTGTTTCTTCGTATGGTGTCACTTATCTCTTGAATTCTCCCCTTGTGGTCCAGTAGCTGTTTGTCCCTCTTTTGCTCAGCTTCTTTATTTTCTGTCATTTGGTCTTCTATATCACTAATTCTTTCTTCTGCCTCATTTATCCTAGCAGTGAGAGTCTCCATTTTTTATTGTACCTCATTAATAGCTTTTTTTACTTCAACTTGGTTAGATTATAGTTCTTTTATTTCTCCAGAAAGGGCTTTTGTATCTCCAGAGACTGTTGCTCTAAATTCTTCCATGCCTTTTTTGAGCCCGTCTAGAACCTTCAGAATCTTCATTCTGAACTCTAGATCTGACATATTACCAATGTCTGTATTGATTAGGTCCCTAACCTTCGGTACTGCCTCTTGTTCTTTTTTTTATGGTGAATATTTCCACCTTGTCATTTTGTCCAGATAAGAGTATATGAAGGTGCAAGTAAAATACTAAAAGCGTGGCAAAGACCCCAGAAAAATGCGCTTTAATCAAATCAGAAGAGACCCCAAATCATGGGGGTGACGAAAGGGGATTAAAAGAGGTTCAGAAAAAAAAAGGAAGAAATTAAAAAAAGAAAACAAATAAAGAAACAGTATAAAAAAGAAAGAAAAATATATATATTAGATAAACTAGTTAAAAAACGTTAAAAAAGAAAAGCGTAAAAGTTAAAAAGAAATTTAGCAGAAGAAGAAAAAAAATTGAAAAAAAAATTAAATTAACCACAAGACTAAAGAATCATGGGAGAAAACCATAAGTTCTGTGCTTTGCTTTCTCCGCCTCTGGAATTCCGCTGCTGTCCCTGGTATTGAACCTGCTTTCCTTGGTAGATGAACTTCATCCTGGTTGGATTTTTTGTTGATCTTCTGGGGGAGGGGCCTGTTGTAGTGACTCTCAAGTGTCTTTGCTCTAGGCAGAATTGCACCACCCTTACCGGGACTGGACTAAGTCATCAGCTCGGGTTCGCTTTTAGGAGCTTTTGTTCCCTGAACGCTTTCCGTAGAGTTCCAGAGGACGGGAATGAAAATAGCAGCCTCCCAGTCTCTGGCCCAGAGGAGCCAAGAGCCCGGGGCCCCACTCCTCAGTGCGCCCCCAGAGAACAGCGCCCAATCACTCCCATATTCCCAGCCTCCGGCCGCGCTCCGAGCTCTCCCAGCCTGTGACCGGTTCAAGATAACCCTGAGCTGAGAGCTCACTCCTCAGCTCTGTCTCTGTAGCCAGCTTCCCTGTTCTAATACCTGCAAGCTCTGTGACACTCCGACACCCCCAATCCTTCAGTGACCCTGCGGGACCTGGGGCCACGCTGACCTCGCGTGGGCTTCACCCCAGTTTAGCCTCTGGAGCAATGTCCCTCAGTGGAACAGACTTTTAAGAGTCCTGATTTTGTGCTCCATTGCTCTGCCACTTGCCGGGAGCCGGTCCCTGCCCCCATGGTCTATCTTCCCATCATTTTGGATTCACTTCTCCACAAGTCCTACCTTTCAGAAATTGGTTGATTTTCTGTTTCTAGAATTGCTGTTCTTCTCTTTGATCTCCTGTTGGAGTTGTAGGTGTTTTCAGTGTTTAGATAAGCTATCTAGCTGATCTCCTACTACCTGGTGTAGTCTCAGCCTGCTACTTCTCTGCTCTCTTGACTCCCTCTCCAAAAGAGGTATTTGAAAGACCAAAAAGTACATGAGAAGATGCTCAACATCACTAGTCATTAGTTATTCAAATTAAAACCAAAATGAGATATTACATCAGGTCTGTTAGAACATCCATCATCAAAAAAACAAGAGATAACAAATTGTGGCAGTAATATGAAGAATATGAAACCCTTGTGCACAGTTGGATTGAAAATTGGAATAGGTACTGTGAAAAACAAATGAAGGATCCTCTAAATATTAAATATAGAATCACCAAATGATCTAGCAATTGACTTCTGGGAATATATCCAAAGGAAATGAAAACACTATGGCAAAAAGATTGCTGCATACCTATGTTCATAACAGCATTATTTACAATAGACAAGACATGAAAACAATATGAATGCCCACTGATAGATGAACTGAGAAAGAAGTTGTGATATACAGTGCACACACACACACACACACACACAGAGGACAATTTTCCTGCCATAAAAAAATAAGGAATCCTACCATCTGGGGAAACATGGAGGAACCTTGCTAAGTAAAACAAGTCAGACAGAGTAAGAAATATATTGTATGATCTCACTTATATGTAGAATCTAAAAAAAAAAAAGAGAGAGAGAGAGAGAGAAAGAAAAGAAAAGAAAAGAAAAACTCAGAGAAAGAGATCAGGCATACAATTACAAGACAGCAGAGGGTGGTATAGGGGTAACTGGAAGAAGGTGGTCTAAAGGTAAAAGTTTCCAGTTACAAGGTAATTAATACTGAGGATGTAATGTACTACATGATGACTATAATTAACATTGCTATATGATGTTTTATTTTTTTAATTTTTTATTAACATACAATGTATTATTAGGCCCAGGGATACAGGTTTGTGAATCGTTAGGTTTACACACTTCACAGAAAATTACTATATGATAAGTTAAGGAAACTTAAAAGAATAAACCCTAATAGTTCTCATAATGTGGATTTTTTGTTTCTTTTTTTCTTTTCTTCTTTCCTGCCTTCTTATATTATCTGTATGAGGTGATGGATGTTGCTAAACCTACTTCAATAATCATTTCACAATATATGTAAATCAAATCATTATGCTCTATGCCTAAATCTTATTCAGTGATATATACCAATTATTTCTCAATAAAACTGGAAAAAAAATACCAAAGTTCGAAACATCAGGTATATGATTTGTTCTGAGGCAAGCTAGGATAAATGGGTATACAGGCAATATTTGTCACATGTTTTCATTAACAGGCTCATTTGGCCCTTGTTGTTGGTTAAGCTGCTCTCCCTTTTCTTATTGTTTTATGTTTTCCTCTAATTATTTATTTGTTTAAAAGCAGACTACACCTAGATCAAGAACACACAGATAGGGCTGTTACCCTTCTATACTCTCAGGGTCATTTTCTCAAGCAGTTATTTCCACTAAAAAGAGTTTTTCTTCTGGTATTTACAGTCTATAAAAGAAATATTCTATGTACTTGAGGTAATTATAACCCTGTCAAGAGACAGATACAACAACTATGCAACCCTAGGTTGCAAAACTGACTAGTGTCAGGATGAGTTGTCTTATCAATAAGCAAAAAACAAAAAAACAAAAAACAAAAAACAAAACAAAACAAAAAACCTACTACCTTCAAATTAAGATTTCCCTTCTTTCACTTTTCTTGTTTCACTATATTTTAGAATCAGTATTTGGTTTAAAAATATTTTACAGCAAAGTAGTTACAAAATATTAAGGACCATTATATTTACAAAAGATTTCGTGATTTCTAAACCTTTTCCATGCATTTAATGCAGTAGAGTGACAAGCTTATGATAAAAGTAAATATTTTTTGACAGTGGGATAAATATGACTCGAGGATATCCATGGTGGATAAATGTTGTATAGGACTTCCATCATGGCTATTAAATGTGAAATGACATTTTCAGCTACAGAGCGCAATAAAGGCTTTGTAAGCCTTATAGGTTAAAATAAAATCAGATACCAACTAGTTCCAGGATTTTTTTTTCCAAATTCTCAAAGATGACTACGTTTTTATATTTATATTTTTATTGAAACATAATTTATTAATTATAGGTGTACATCGTAGTGATTTGAAAGCTTTGTACATTATTAAATAGTCCCCACAGTAACTCTAGTTCCCATCAATCACCAAACAAATTTATTCAATATTATTGACTACATTTCCTATGTTGTATATTACACCCCCATAATTTATTTTATAACTGAAAGTTAATTCCTCTTACTCTCCTTCACCTATTTGCCCATCCCCCAACATATCCCCCTCTAAAAACCAACAGTTTCATGTATCTATGAGTTTGTTTCTTTTTGTTTTGTTTGTTCATTTTTTTCATATTTTAGGGTCCACACATAGGTAAAATAATTTTTCTGACCTATTTCACTTACCATAATATCCTTTAGGTCCATCCATGTTGTCATAAATGGCAAGATCTCATCCTTTTTTAATTGGCTGAGTATTATTCCATTGTTTGTATGTATGTATGCATGTATATATGCCATCTTCTTTGTCCATTCATCTATTAATGCATAACTCATCTATTGGTGGATTGCTTCCATATCTTGGCTATTATAAATAATTCTGCAATAAAAATAAGGATAAATATATCTTTTCAAATTGGTGCTTTCATTTTCTTTGGAAAAATACCCTGAAGTGGAATTCCTAGAACATATGGTGCTAGTTCTATTTTAAATTTTTTGTGGAAACTACATACTATTTTTCATAGTAGCTGCATTAATTCACATTTCCACTAACACTATATGAGGGTGCCTTTTCCTCATTCTCACCATCATTAATCACTTTTTTCTCTTTTTTGTAATAGCCATTCTGACGGATATAAACTGTATTTCATTGTAGTTTTCATTTATGTTTCCCTGATGATTATTGATTTTGAACATTTGTCCATGTGGCCATCTGCATGTCTTCTTCGGATAAAAAATGTCTATTCAAGTTTTCTGTCATTTTTTTTAATTGGGTTGTTTGTATTAAGCTGTGTAAATTTTTTATATATGTTGGCCATTAACCCCTTATCAGATGTATGATTTGCAAATGTTTTCTCCCATTCACTAGGTTGCCTTTTAGGTTTGTTCATGTTTTGTTTTGTTTTGTTTTTTTCTCACAGTTTTTAAAAGTTTTTATTTGATATGATCCTATTTATTTTAACTGTTGTTCCCCTTGTCTGAGGAGACAGATCCAAAGAAATATTGTTAAGACTGATGTAAAAGAGATTACTGCCTATGTTTTATTTTAGGGGATTTCTTGTTGTATGTCTTACATTCAAGCCTTTAATCTGTTTTGAACTTATTTTTGTATATGGTGTAAGATCATGGTTCAGTTTTATTCTTTGGTTGTCAACAGTTTTTTTCAACACAATTTATTGAAAATAAATAAAATGAAATAAGTAAATAAATAAATTTCCACGTTGTATATTCTTGCCTCCTTTGTCATAGATTAATTCAATGTATATATGTGGGTTTATCTCTGAACTCTCTATTTTATTCCATTTATTTATGTATCTGTGTCATTATAGTGCCAGTACCAATCTTTTTTGTTTAATATAGCTTTGCAAGATAGTTTGAAATCAAGCAGAGTGGTACCTCCAGCTTTGCTTTTCTTTCTCAAGATGGATTGAGCTACTGGGGTCTTTTGTGATTCCATACAAATTTTAGGATTCTTTTTTCTAGTTCAATTAAAAAGTGCCATTGGCATTTTGATAGGGATTTCATTCAATCTGCAATTGCTTTGGGTAATATTAACATTTAAACAATATTAATTCTTCTAATCCATGAGCATGCTATATAGTTCTATTTATTTCCATAATCTTCAATTTCTTTTTTCAATGTCTTAGAATTTTGAAAGTACGAATCTTTTGACTTCAATTTATTCCTAGTTGCTTTCTTATTACTAAAATAGGAACTCAATAATTTCTTAAAGTTATAAACCCTAATGGTAGGGAGAATTTGATGTTAATTTTATGGTAATATTATTATGATTCTAGTGAATAAAAACTATATTATGATTTTTCATTTTGTTTTTATCTTCCAGTTAAACCTCTGAGTAAATTCTTAACTATGCTTTTACTTTTGTATGTTTATTAATTAGAGAAATATGAGCATTTGTTATCCATATTATTCCATTTTTAATAACACATTTAATAATATATCTTATAATATTTATGTCATAGCCTAAGAACTTGTAATGAAATTTTTTTTCCTGTTGTTTGGGAAAAATTCTGCTAAGTCCAATTTAGTAGTTTTCTATAATTTCTTTAATAGTAAACTTAATAAAAAGATGATGCTGTTCTTGTAAACTGATTTTTATGAAAATCTACTGACTTTGATAGTTGCAATTAAAAACAAATATGTAATATATATGTTCTGAAGCTTCATGAATGTGTAAAATTCTCAGGAAAATATATAGATTTATGAATTCAAACACTTCTCTGTATTTTTCCCTGTAATTTAAGTTGATTTTCTCTAAGGCGTTATTCTCCTAATATCTTCTTTGCTACTTCGTATTTCCCCCTTGACTATGTTACCCAAGGGTTTTAAATCTACTAATGTGTGCATGAATCCCATGTTTATAATTACAACTATGACTTACTCTCAAAATGATCATTTTACAGTCTGATAGAAGTCTTTATCTAAAGGTCTCAAATTCACATCCAAAATTGAACTCATCATCTTTTCTGAAATGTTTTTTCCTACACATATATTTATTTTTAAATGACATTGATATTGTCCTATCAGGCAAGTTTGAAATTTTTGACATAATTCAAAATTTTTGTTCTCCTATCTGTAATCTGCCTCCCTGATATTATTCAACCCTTTCCTTCTTCTTGATTCTTATAATTTCTTGTAAATATAACATTAAGGCTCAAGCTACTGTTGTGTCATTTCATTGTTTTCCCAGTCTTCAAACTCTTTCAGTGAACTTAATACCCAGATGAAAAAATTTCCATACAACACAGCTTACATAAAGGTTTTTCTTCCCAATATATATTTGATGACTTTTACTTTAAATAAACAATGTGAAAATTCCCTGTCTAGAAGTTACATTCTCTCAACCAAATATCTTTCTAGTTTTGTTTCATCAAAATGCACTTAAGTCTCTTGTATATGACTCATGTTATGTGTGTACTCTCAAAATAGAATAGCAAATATTAACAAAAACAACAGCAACATCAGTGGTTCAGTCCTCAAAAGAAGCCAAGATAGGGAAATAATCACCCAATTTTATTTATACTGAAGAAAAAAAATAATAGCCAAAAAATTTAATTCTTGAAACAAATTTATATTATTGGTAGAGTCTTCAAAATGTGTTATGAGATTTCTCTCTCTCTCTCTCCCTCTTTTTTTTTCTTTTTTTTTTTTTTTTTTTTCCTGTACAGGAGATGTTAGCTCTTCCTCCATAGTATCACTGTTTAAATCTGTATATATAAAAAACACCATTTAGGGGGCTCCTGGGTGGCTCAGTGGGTTAACCCTCTGCCTTCAGCTCAGGTCATGATCTCAGGGTCCTGGGATCAAGCCCCATGTTGGGCTCTCCGTTGGGTGGGGAACGTGCTTCCCCCTTTCCCTCTGCCTGCATCTCTGCCTACTTGTGATCTCTCTCTCTGTTAAATAAATATATAAAATATTAAAAAAAATAGGAGTCCTGAATGTGATGAAAGGATGCTGCCTTCAATACACCTTGGAACATTGCCTAACAGTCAGGGTTCAGAAGATAATTGGATAATTTGGATATCACCTGTGGAAATCCTGTAATTTTACAGTTTGTAAGTAGCAACAGCTCTCAATCACACTTGCGACTGCTTTCAAGTAGTCAGATTTCATGGAAATTAAACTGAAGGGAATTTTGGTATTTTCAATAAAACCCACAAATTCAGGCATTGTATTTTTTTACATAGTCATCATTTTAATTCACTTTTTAATATCATATAAAGTTAAAGTCTTATGATTAAACCTTGAGAAAACAGTGTATTATAATAAGAGGTACAGCACAGCCATTGAGAGTTTCAAGTTTCTTGGATTAGATACATTTCCTTTAATAATTTATCATCAATTTAACATCTCAAATTGTGCCTAATATCTGCATGTTTAGTATATTTTTGATTTTCTACATCTTACTCTCCTAGCTCTCCATTTTCATTCTAATTATTAGGATAAAATTCTACTTTTATATGTAAAACACCATAGTCAGTGAGGCAAGGTTTGCCTTATGATAAAACTCCACTGAAGGCAAACCATTTTCTTCTTCCATGAGAGCTATGCTGCCACATATATATATATATTTTTTTAATTGTTGCAACTTTTTGCTCTAACTAGATTATGTTTATATAATTCTCTCCAATTTGATGTGACAGTTTTCTAAATTGTTTTTCCATTCAAACCTTAAGCTCTGCCAACAAATATGAAGTGCCAGGAATAAGTGACAACAACACATAGAGCCAAATACTACTGGTTTCAATAAAGTAGTACTTGCAAATACATAGTAAGCAATTATCAAATATTTTGTTACTGCCATTCTGTGATCTCAATCCACAATTTTCCTTAAATTGTGCATATATCCGATTTACATAAAACAATTTCTTCCAAGGTGTCCTTGAGGAAATGTGTTCCAAATGGCATTTAATCACAGGTGCCAAGAATGAATCCATACTGTGCTCTATGTGCAGACATTAGATCATCTGCTAACAAGCTGTCAATTTTTTTACTACATAAATATTTTGGCAAATAGTAAGTTAATTGGAAAAATATGAAAGGAAAACTAGTTTGGGGCATCTGGGTGTCTTAGATGGTTAAGTCTCTGCCTTTGGCCCTGTTCATGATCTCAGGGTCCTGGTATTAGGACCCATGTTGGGCTCTCTGCTCAGTGGGGAGCCTGCTTCTCTTCTCCCTCTGCACTTCTCCTCACTGTTGTTCTCTCTCTTTCTTACTCATGCTCTCTCTATCTCAAATAAATAAAATCTCAAAAAAAAAAAAAGCTAGTTTAATACAAGGTTAAGGTCAACTGTATGTGTCAGAACAGAAACTAAGGGAGAGTTTTCTTTAGAATTCACTTTATCATATACTTGTGTTGTTTCTAGCTAAGGAAAAGGAAAGCTTATTTTTCCATGTATTTGGTTTTAAATTTATGACTATAATCATACAACTTTATTCAAAAATGTTTGTCTGGAAGGCAAAAAACTGTGCAGGACCAAAAAATATATAAAGCATTCAAGCATATATACCTATGTATGTGAGGATGTGTGTGTTTATGCATACATACATGCACATAAATTTATAACCATAAGGAGGGATAGATGGTAGATTTATATTTATATGTGATGTTTGGCTAAATTTATAGGTAAATAGACATATTTACTTATATACATATATGCATACATGTTAGTGTGTGTGTATATATGTGTTGTCTTAGTATTTGGATATTTTGAGATTTTCTCCCTTTTTTTTAAGATTTTATTTATTTATTTGGCATACAGAGATCACAAGTAGGCAGAGAGGCAGGCAGAGAAAAAGGGAAGCAGGCTCCCCGCTAAGCAGAGACCTGGATGCGGGGCTCGATCCCAGGACCCTCAGATCATGACCTAAGATCATGACCTGAGCCAAAGGCAGAGGCTTTAACCCACTGAGCCACCCAGGTGCCGCCAATTTTCTCTTTTTTAAAGATTTTATTTATTTATTTGACAGAGAAAGAGAGAGAGATCACAAGCAGGCAGAGCGGCATAGGCAGAGGGAGAAATAGGCTCTCAGCTAAGCAGAAGCCCCGCGCTATCCCAGCAGCCTGGGATCATGACCTGAATCAAAGCAGACATTTAAGGGCTGAGCCGCCTAGGTGCCCTGATATTCTGAAATTTTCTTCTTTTTTTTTTAAATTTAATTTATTTCTTTCTTTCAGTGTAACAGTATTCATTGTTTTTGCACAACACCCAGTGCTCCATGCAATACGTGCCCTCCCTATTACCCCCACCTGTTCCCCCAACCTCCTACCCCTGATCCTTCAAAACCCTCAGGTTGTTTTTCAGAGTCCATAGTCTCTTATGGTTCGCCTCCAAGTCAGGAAATGACAGATGCTTGCGAGGATGCGGAGAAAGGGGAACCCTCCTACACTGTTGGTGGGAATGCAAGCTGGTGCAACCACTCTGAAATTTTCATACAAGCGATTATTATGATATAGGTCCTTAATCTATATTCCAACAAGAGAATAAAGCAAAAAAGCCAGTTTGGTATTTCAAATTTTATTGCACAAAGAGGAAGAAGTTTTGTATATCAACTTTTTAAAATGATTGAAAATATGGCTAGGAAAATTATCAGGGAATTTCATAGAGATACATCTTTTAGGAAGGAAAAAACAGCAGAACATTACAATAATTTGGTATGAGATGCAGTGTCTCAGATAACAAGATCATAAATGCAAAACCATAATCTTTTCCAACAACCTATGAGAAAGTACTATGGCAAAAATTCCACACAGTTTATTCAAGGAAATATATATTCTTTTAAGCAACTTGAATTTCTCAATGTCTTTGACAATGTACCTGTGTTCATGCAACAAAATGTCAAGAATATAATAAATAACAGCAAATTTCTTCTGACCTCCAGAGGTTTAGTCAAATGGAGTAATCTGAAAGGGCTGACATGAAACAATAGTCATCTGTTATTACTGCTTTTAGGCCAACCTTCTTGTGGACAGTCTGCATTTAATGAAAAAAATTAGGTCAAAAGAGGCAAAATTGGGGTGCCTGGGTGGCTCAGCATGTTAAGCCTCTGCCTTCGGCTCAGGTCATGATCCCAGTGATCTCCACATGGGGCTCTCCGCTCAGCGGGGAGCCTGCTTCCCTTTCTCTCTCTCTTCTTGCCTCTCTGCCTACTCGTGATTGCTGTCTGTCAAATAAATAAATAAATAAATCTAAAAAAAAATAAAACAGGCAAAATTAGCTGAATTAGTGAGGATTTAAAAGTGCTATAATTGGCAGTTCATTTTGAGGATTTGAAGTACTCAATATTTGAAATTTTGTGAAATGTAAAAATTATTTTAAAATATCACCTTAAGGCAAAAACAAATGCATACTATATTAGAAAATTATAAAATGAAGAAGAAAAACTATCCAAAAATCCAACCTCTCATACATACTATTAAGATATTATATAATTATATACTTAAAATGTTTCTGTATATTTCTCATGTACATATCTAAATCCTCTACTATTTTTTTACTAAAATGAATTTATACTGTATAAGTTATTTAGTAACACTATTCAATGATTATATCACATAAATGCATTACAGAACAATGTATTTAAGAGTTACTTGTCAGTTAAGCGACCAGCTCGGCTTCGGCTTAGGTCCTGATCTCAGGGTCCTGAGTTAAGAGCTCCATTGAGGCTCTGTGCAAGGGCATAGAGCCTGTTTAAGATTTCCTTTCTCTCCTTCTGTCCCTCCCCCTCTCCACTCTGCACAGTTGTGTGTGCTCTCTCTCTCTCCAAAAAATAAAAGTAAATAAAACAAAAATAAAAGAATTACTTGTGCCATTATAAACATACTTGTGCATATACCGTACAAATGTGAATTTAGAAACTCAGTATTGAGGGTGACTAGGTTGGTTTTCACAGTTATTTTCAGCTCTCTAATTCTTAGATTTAATTTTAGAAATCACTACTGATTTTTTGGTAAACATCTTATGAGGAAACTTTACTACCAGTTAGATGGAAATGTTATTCTAAACTATTAAATATTATATAAGAATAATTATAAAATAAACCATCAACCAAGAATAAATAGATCTCAAGAAAATAAAACCATGTAAATATTTATGAATTAAAAACACATTTTTTGCAGGTTCTACAAATAGACATAAATTTATACAAAACATGACTATCTGGTTACACTTGATATATGATTATTGTTTTACATTTTTACAGATTGTTTCTAAACTTGGATGTGTATTATAGTACATTCGAAGCTTCAAGAACGCCTGAAGCTACTTTCAGGCAAAGATTCTGGTTTAATTGGTCAGAGGCATAACATGGGTACTTGGGTTTTAGAAATGTTTCCTGCTATAATTTTTAATGTAAGGCCAGAATTACGAGCCACAGACTTGCATCTTCAGGAGCATGGAGAAATCTAATTTTGCTGTCTCACATTAGTGCAAAGAAATGTTCTTTATGTGTCCAGACATTGGAGTAAAGGTACAATTTCCCTATAAAACATTCCATGTTTCCACTAGCATTTTTCAATTGAGTAGACATTTAAAATCTTATTTATATACTTCAAGAGGAATATTTATATTTTCCTTTTCAGAACTGTCATGTGTATTGGCATACTAGTGCCTAACTTCCAATTTAGCCTAAAACAAGTTCGGCTTTAAACAGTTCCTTGAATGATTTCTCATCAAAGATGCAAAAGTTCAATGGGAAAAATGAAGGTACTTTTAGGTTAGAAAAAGCACCTGGAAATAGAAATTTCTCCATTAAATAACTAGTAGATCTAATGGAATCTCTTGGACCAAGGATTATTGTAGATTTTTCATTTTAAATTTAGAGTATTGTGTAGCTAGCTAGAATATAGAAAAATCTATAATCTACACACATATGTGTAAGTATTCTCACTCAAATAAATGCATAAGTTTCATATGTTACAAAAACACATTAACAGGAAATACATGTTCATTTTTCTAGGCAAATGTAATTCTGGAAATGTAATTCTGGAATATAAATAAATTGCTAATTTATTTATATTAGCAAGATAAATTTTTCCCCATAATTCTTTAACATAAATCTAATACTTCTTTGCACAGAATTTTTTTTCAATTCTAAATAATTTTCTTAAAATAATAATTTTGAAGAGGATTGCATTTTAAAACTCTTGCACTGTATGTATAGCTAATTCTGAAAACAAGTAATTTTATTTAGATTTTTAATTTTTTTGAAACAAGTAATTTTAAATTGCTAGTGTTCAGAAAATGAAACTGATAATCACTTACTACAAGATTGCTGTTTTAATAGTATTTTACATTAATAAAAAAACACATATTTTTTGTGACTAAAAGTCCAAAGAATTTTACTCTCTAAACTATACACTGCAAGAAGATCTTAGATATCATAAATATTATTAATAATTTGTTCTGTTGTTTGTTGGCATATGTTTGGCAAAGAATAGTAGTCAAAGACTTTGAAGTGGGAATGTATGATTTCAGAAAAGATCTTTCACAGGTGTTGAAGCCGTATGGGCCTCAGATGTTCTTAAAGATCTGAGACAACAGAATTTCCCTCCAAACCATTAAAGTTTGAAGAGCAACTGAACAGATGTTCATTCTTTCATTTAATATTTCAGACAGCTGCATAACGGCACTGTGTTGTTTTTTCACTTTTTTCTTTTATAACATTTAAAAACTAAACTTGGTTTAAGGTCACTTCTGATGACAGTTTGAACTGGTCTGACAGCTGTTTAAATGTTTTTGACATCTGTGTGGGAAGATAGAATTCCTATCTTTCTTCTGCCTGAATTGATGCTACATATTTTTTTAAATAATTTTTGTTCTTTAACAAAGTCAGCAGAATAGAATAATAGAATAGAAAGGTGGTAGATTTGGGAGTGTGCATACCTGTGTATAGTCTTTGCCTTTGTAATTTATCACCCCTAAACAAAGGACACATAACTTTCCCAGAACTTGTATAATATAAATTTCTCATATGTAATTAAAATTGAAAGGGTTTATTTCATTCATACTTTATGAGCTATAAAACACTATTGCTTATAAAAAAGAATTCCCAACTGTTCAGTGTCAATTCCCCCAAGAGGTATAGCAGATGGAGAGCACAGGTATATTAAATGAAATCTGTGCAATAACCTTAAATATACATGCAATTTTAGAGATTAGTCTGAATATTTGCATGAAAGACCTATGGAATGCCCAGATCTCGCCTGGCTGGAATCTGCTTTTTCTCATGGCTTTGAGTTTTGTATGGGAAACTGCAAGGCTTCTGGGGATGTTTTCAAGTCCTGTGCATACCTGAGGTCTGAAATTGCCCATGGCGACATATTTTATAGCAGATGACAGACAAGAAAGAAAAAAAATCTGAGCGTTTGAGGCTTAAACCAGATCACAGGGAGTATCAGCAATATATTTTGCCTCAGAGTAAGCAGAAATAAACCGTGAAAAAGCAACATGTGACAAAACAGGGTGTAGCAAAGATATGCTTCTAGATTTTTCTCTGGAGAACTTGAAACTATTTTGCTAAAGGTCTGCGCATGGTTGTACATACAGAGCTAGAAACAACGACCTTAAACAGGCCAGGATTCCTGGTGGTGAGGGTGGCTCTTAAGAGACCAAGAACCTATCGATAAATCTTTTTTTTTTTTTCCCTATAGATAAATCTTAAGAGACACAGAGCATCCTTAGAAACTACCATTGGTAGCCATATATCTGGAAGGCATGGACTTACATCTCATTAAAATAGTTGTTGGTGTCTATTATTATGCACATAACAATACATTACGCTACTTAGCAGGCACATATAATATAAGAAAACCAATGTTTAATTTTAGTGGTAGCCAACACAATTTATGTCAAATTGTCTCGATTTTAGATATAGAATTTCTAAATCTTCAAAATCTTAATGAACTTATCCAAGCTCTTGTGGCCAAAAAGAAGCAAACAGGTTATTAAATTTCATGTTTAATTCCAAAGATTTCTTTCTTTCTACCAAAGCTATCATTTTACTTTCCTCAATAACAATACCTCATTGTTCAGCAGTCATTCAACAATATTCAGTTATATTTGAAAATCATGATATTTTATTCACTGACTGGAATTTATTTGCCAAGTAAACAAAAAGCATCAAACCTATATATGTACTTAGAATACCAAAGAACCACAAAAATGATTTAGTTGAAATCACCTATTTTCTGGATAAACAAACTGAGGCCAAAGTCATCTACATAATTAGTTGCAATTGAAGGAGAAAAATACTAGTTTTTAGGGCTGGAGTCCTTCCTCAAAATGACAAATTGGCAGATGTTAGAGAGTGCATTAAAAGTCCAAGATAAGCCACTCAGACTGGGAATGTAAAATGCTTTGTTGAAGTTCTCGATATTTAACAGGTTAGTGTGATTTTTAGCAACCTCTTCTTAATGGTCTGGCCACAGTGGTGACTATTTTAAATCCTTTAGTTCCTTTTTGTTTTCTCTTAAGATTTTATTTATTTATTTGACAGAGGGGGAGAGAGAGAGAGAGAGAGAGAGAGAGAGAACACAAGCAGGGAGAGTGGGAGAGGGAGAAGCAGGCTTCCTGTTGAGCAGGGAGCCTGATGAGGGTCCGGGGATTATGACCTGAGCTGAAGGCAGCCACTTAACGACCGAGCTACCCAGGCACACATTTTGTTCCTATTTAGACAGAATTTCTTAAAGCAAGTCTTTTCATTGCTCTTTTGTTATTAAGCAAAATACACCATGATAGGAAAACTAAAATTTTGTAAAGGTTTATTTTATTTACATTCAACAATCATTTATTTAGCACCTGAAATCTGCCAGTCCCCATGCTTAGAGTCAGAAAAGAGAAAAAGGAAAGAAAACAAGGGGGAAAATGACAGTTTCTCTGAAATGTGGTGTGAGAGTTTTTTTTTTTTTAACTTAAAAATACTAATGAATCACCAGGGATTTGCTTTTCTTCTAGGTATTTATTTTTAAAAAATGAACTTATGTTCATATGCAAACCTAAACACAAATGTTTTAGAGTGACATTATTGATAATTGCCAAAACCTGGAAACAACTTAAATATGCATTAATGGATAAATGAATCAGCAAACTGTGTTACATCACTCAGTGGAGTATTATATAGCCGAGACATAAACAATTCTTGATAGCATTATGTTAAGTCAAAGAATCCACACTCAAAGGGTGACATACTCTATAATTCTATATAATTGACAATCTAGAAGAGAAAAGTGTGAGGACAGAATGAGAGAATTCTTTGGGGTGTTGCAATTGTTCTGTTCTTTTTGCCTGTAGTTGTGGATACTAGAATCTATGCATGTATAAAAATACAAGCAACTGCATATTAAAAAGTGATTTTATAGTATATAAATTAAAATTATAACAGTGATATTTTCTAATACATGGGAATGCAATTAAAATAATAGCAATGGAAAATATTTCAATAATTACACTTATCTTTTTTGTTAAATATCTTTCATAAACACATTTTGATATACTTAATACATGAATTTATTCTGCTAGAAGAGGCAGTCAACCTAGACAAATGCTTTTCCTTCTAAAAGGTATTCGATGACTAAGAATATATCTCTTGACTTATTGCATTCTGAAATTCTTTCTGTCAAGTTAAATGATTCTTCAGAGAATGAAATTATTTGCTACCAATATTGTAGAAAATATTGTGAAAACTCATAGTAATGGGCAAGACAGCAGATAATAGAAGTCTTCTTCATTTAATGGCGGCCAAATCAATACAAAGTTGAGGTCACCACAGTCAGTAATAAGAGCTGATTCAGAAAGACAGCTACTTACCACCACAGATAGAATTCAGACAGCTGTGTTATGATCTACAGATGGCTAAACCATTTATAGCAGTAATATTCACACCTTTAAATGAGAAAAGTGAACTCCACAACCTGAGATTTGGAACATTATATGGGGGAAATTGCTGCAATGCAACTCTTGTTTTAAAAATAAAAGGAAAAGTAGGAAAAACAATAGTATACATAATTGTACGTATACTGACATAAATGAACAGTGTATCTTTTATATTTCATACATTCAAGTAGAGTGAATTTAAATAATGTTAACATTTTTTAATAATGTAAATTATTTGATTAAAAAATAAAACAACTTGTCTTTCCCCAGCTTACCAGTCTTTGGAGCTTTGGTTACTTTTAGGGAATTAGAATTATTTCACCAGCTTCTCCATTTCAGTAATATCCTTATTTTACCAAATTGTGAAGGAATGCTTTTCAAGCATTATTTCTCCCCATCTGCATCAAATTTCCACTACGTATGTAATAACTGAATTTTTATTTTATAACATCCAAAATGTGTGGGAGAATGTTAAGGGGTTTTGTGTACCCAAGTGATTGCATAAATATATTTGGTAAAGTGTTTGCACATGAAAAAAATTTTGTTAACCTTAAAGAAAGTTCTCAGATTTGGATGTTTGTTGGAGATAATGACCTCATAGCATCATTTGCAGTTTATTTATGAAGTAATTGAGTAAATCACCGTTAAACAATTCTCCAAAATACTATTTTATAGAAATATAGGTACCATATTTGGAAATTTACCCAATTAGAGTAATATAACTTATTCTACGATGTTTCCATGTTAAATTTAAATTTCAAATACCATTTCTGAAAAGCACAAATCATTGTTGTCCATAAAAGTCTAATGATTTCTACTTAAAAGCATTTTTTACTTCAGTGGGGAGTTTATGTTGTATTATCCTAAGAAAAGTCACCTCATAGAGTTTCAAGAGTAGGCTAGATTAGAGGAGGTTGTTTTGTCCCCCCCACTTTTTTTTAAAGATTTTATTTATTTATTTGACAGAAAGAGAAATGACAAGTAGGCAGAGAGGCAGGCAGAGAGAGGGGGAAGCAAGCTCCCTGCTGAACAGAGAGCCCCATATGGGGCTCGATCCCAGGACCCTGGGATCATGATCAGAGCTGAAGGCAGAGGCTTTAACCCACTGGGCTACCTAGGCACCCCTCGCCGCCCTTTCTTTTTTTTGAGGAAACATGAGCACCACTATCAATGCAGTGATATTGGGAAGAAAAAAATGATATATGAGATACAGAAGAGATAGAATAAACAGAACTATTGATTAAGAAGGGTGAGTCAGGTGGGAAGAGAATGAGATAACTTTTGGATGGGAAATGAAATTTACTTTAATGGAGTATGCATTTGTTCTATTTGCTATATTATTCCCAAAGAAAGATTAATATGCATTGTCTATCATTTTGTGCTGTGAGTCCAAATGCATTCTTATTGAAATCAGAGAGGTTAAAATAGTAGTTCTTAAACTCCTCGATAGCTTTTATCCAAGTTTTTGTTTCTGCCTATAGAATACTGTTATCACCAAAATATCACTAGAAATGACATCCTACTCTTCACTAGAGCATTAAGACAATTATCTTAAACAAGAAAGTTAACAAAATTTCTTAACCACTATGACACTTACAAGGTAAATAACTGATACTGATGTTTTCTTCAATATGCTAACCAAAGTTTCAAAAATAAAAAATTTATGGATTCTATAAGATTTTACCTTTCTTTTCAGGTCTCTGTCTACTGTATATTTTATATCAATTTATAAATATATTCAGAATAAAAATCTGAATGTTATAGTGGGACCATTTTATTAACACTAAGATGATTTAGAGACAAAAATGCGTATATACACCTGTATCCCAAAATATTTACTTCTACCTTATCTCAAACCCTATCCACCCATAGTATACCTTTCACTAATCAAAATGAAGTTCAGCCCATTATTCAAAATTAAATGTAAATATTTTTATTTCTCTTACAGCATATTGTAACTATCATCATGTTTGCTGTCTTTAGTGTACTAATCATGACATATGCCACCTTATTTTCAACATGCATGAGTAATTGCTTATACATTAATATAAAAACAGTCACAGACTGCAAGAAAATTTGTGGAAAAAGTATTCGATAAAGACTGTTATTCAAAACATAAGAAGAACTCTTAAACTCAACAATAATAAAGCAAACAACCTGATTTAAAAATGGGCCAAAGATATTAACAGACACCTCACTAAAGAAGACATACAGATGGCAAATAAGCATATGAAAAGATGCTCCACATCATATGTCATTAGGGAAAAGCAAATTATAACAATAATGAGATATCATTACACTTGTGCCTCTTGATACCTTTCCACAAGACTTGAAAACTTATTTCCACACAAAAACCTGTGCAGGGAGAAACACACAACTCTGATGGGGAATATTAATAATGGCAAGGCTGTGCACGTGTGGGTGCAGCAGGCAGATGGGAAATCTCTGTACCTTCCTCTAAATTTTGCTGCAGAACGAACACTGTACTAAAAAATAAAGTCTATTAAATAAAAAGAGCCTTTCTATGTACAGAAGAGTAGAATAAATTGAACAGCAGAGCATCAAAAAATAGTAGATTGTACACCTAAAACTAATATAATACTTTATAAGTTAATCATACTTGAATTAAAAAAATAGTATAGATCATAAACTGATAAGGCATTCTCTTTAAGACACCCAAAATATATTATTTGTAAACAAATAGAGGTTGGAGTAGAATATTATCCTCATATACATAGATATTCATCTTCATCTTTAAAGCATTATTGTTGAATATAATCCCCTTCTATAATTTATCATACTCTTTTTATAAAATATGTACTTTAATTTTAATATAATTTAACCATATGTTAATTTTCCATTTATCCATTAGACTGTTGTGATCAATGTCCTCTTACACACATATTTTTCATTCTTCTGGGGTTTTCCTTAGAGAAGTTTCCTATAGGGGTGCCTGGGTGGCTCAGTGGGTTAAAGCCTCTGCCTTCGGCTCAGGTCATGATCCCAGGGTCCTGGGATCGAGCCCCACATCGGGCTTTCTGCTCTGTGGGGAGCCTGCTTCCTCCTTTCTCTCTGCCTGCCTCTCTGCCGGCTTGCGATCTCTGTCTGTCAAATAAATAAATAAAATCTTTTAAAAAAAATAGATGAAGCACATTGACTGGATGTTCAAGACTGTCTGCAATTTTAAAATTTATATTAATTTTGATTATTAATTTCTTTATTAATAATGGTTTTTCCAGAAAGTTTGCCCCAATTTATATTTATATTGTAAATAAGTCATTTTTAATTTCACTCTTACCTTGTCAACAAATGATATGATTTGAGTAAATTTTTGTTTAATTAAAGTTGATTAAATTAGGAATAGAATCAATTTGCTATCTTAATGTGTATCTTAATTAGCAGTAAGTTTAACATTATTTGTACATGTTCATTAAAAATTTAAAAACTTTTGAATTGCCTTTATTGTTTGTTGCAATCATTTTTCTTTGGTATATAAGTGATTAGAAATAATAAGAATCTTTAAAATATTTATATAATTAACTTCTTTTATTTGCAATTTATTCCATGTGTTTTCAGATTACTATTTACTTTTTATCTTACCTTATCTTACCTTATGATAATTTAATCATTTAGAAATTTTAAAATTTTTGTAATTCTATTTTAAAAAACTCTCTAACTTTTCTAATCTTTGATGTCTTACCTAGAAGCCACTTCTTTTTTTTTATCCCATAATGCATCTGTTTTTTGTTTTTTGTTTTTTGTTTTTTCCATTTTATTTATTTTTTCAGCATAACAGTATTCATTGTTTTTGCACAATACCCAGTGCTCCATGCAAAACGTGCCCTCCCTATTACCCACCACCTGTTCCCCCAACCTCCCACCCCTGACCCTTCAAAACCCTCAGGTTGTTTTTCAGAGTCCATAGTCTCTTATGGTTCGCCTCCCCTTCCAAATTTTTTTTTTTTTTAATAAACATATAATGTATTTTTATCCCCATGGGTACAGGTTTGTGAATCGCCAGGTTTACACACTTCACAGCACTCACGATAGCACATACCCTCCCCAATGTCCATAGCCCCCTCCCCCTCTCCCAATCCCACCTTCCCCCAGCAACCCCCAGTTTGTTTTGTGAGATTAAGAGTCATTTATGGTTTGTCTCCCTCCCAATCCCATCTTGTTTCATTTATTCTTCTCCTATCCCCCTAACCCCCCATGTTGCTTCTCCATGTCCTCATATCAGGGAGATCATATGATAGTTGTAATGTGACTTTATAAAAATATTTATATACTTTTTTCTCACATTTTACGGTTTTATTTTTAATGCTTAATCCATTTAGAAATCATTGAGGTATAAGAATATCAAAAACATTTATTTTTTCCAAGTAAGAAAATAAATATTCCAAATCACTAAATGAACATGCTAAATAGGTTCCCTGTTTCCATTCACTTTCTTCCAGATTGTTCTCAAAGGATGTGAGAATGAGCTTCAGAAATCATAAATCAAACCATGTCTGAAACCTCTTCAAAATTTTCATCACATTGAGAATCAAATCTAAGCTCCATATCAGGGTCCTGCATGATATGACCATTGTCTAAATTCCCTACCTCATTTATTTTTTGACATTTTTGGGAAAGATTAATATCATGTTCATCACTATCTGAATAATAAGAATAGAATAATGAAGAAAACTGACACATTTCCTGTGTCACACTGCTTACATTTCAGTGGTATGGACATATTTAAATGAATGAATGAATGAATAAATGAATGAACAAGGTACTAAGTAAAATTGTATGTACTACAACTTCAGGTGGTGAGCTAACCATAAAGCTGTAACCAGACCTGGGGAAAGATCTGGAGCAAAGTTGTATATTTAGACAGAAGAGAACAGGTGGAAGGAACACTGAAAGTCACAGCCAATGCAAAGTGTCTGTTGTATTTGAGGACTCCTAAGATGGTAGCTGGAAAGTGACGAGGAGAATAAGAGAGGAGTTAAGAACATAGATCCAGGACAGATCATGAAGGGTCTCCTTACACCAAGGTAAAAGATTTGGATTTTTCTTCCATGAGCATTGGGAAGCCAATGAAGTGTTCTAAAAAAGAGATGGCATGTTATGAACATCATGTTTTGAGGATCCTTCTGACTATAATGTGTAAAATTTAGTGTGGAAAGGCAATAGTGGTTAAGAAATTATTGTATGATGACAGTGGTTTAGAAAAAAGTGATAGATACAGGGTGAAGTGGTGAAAATACTTCAATTTGAGACATATGTAAATAAAATAGGATTTGATACTAGATTTGACTTAAGATGTGAGGGAAAGGAGCCACCACCAACTTCAAACAATTTTCTTCAGCAACTGAGTATCACAAACAAGTAACAGGATATAAAAGCTGGTGGAGGTTGTAGGTTGAAAACCAAGATTGATTTTGGTCATACTGAGATTAAGATGATGTATTAGATCTCAAGTGAATATACCTTGTAGGCAGATGGGTAGGAATCTAGTCTGGAAGAGAGTCTGGGTCTGGATATGTAAAACTGAGTATTATTAGCACATGGTTGTTAAAGACTCAAAATCAAATCATGCCAGTCAAAACCCGTGTATACATGAAAGAAGACTTAGAAATTAGATCTTGAAGCACTCCAGAATTCAGGATACATAAGTAGAAAGATTAATGAACAAAGGATAGTTGTCACTGAAGGGAGAGAAACATCGGGAAGTTTGGTATCTGAAGTCAAATATAACAAGTGGAATAAGAAAGATTAAAAAAAATACTACAAAAACTAAGGAAGAAAAACAATGAAGATTGACCATGGCACTTACTCATTTGTGACTTTGTACAAAGCAGTAGAATGAATAGTACCAAAATATAGTATAGAAAAGTACCAAGGAACAGCACCAAAGGCTAATTAAAGAGACGTCAAAAGAGAATGGGCAGTGATATACAAATTTTGGAGCTTCATTGCTATAAAGGAGAGAAGAGGGTGAATTACAGTTGTCAAGGGAAGTAGAATTAAGAATTATCTTTTTATTTTAAAATGAAAGATATTACAGAATATTTGTATGCCAAAGGGAATGAACCCTTTCTTTTTTTAATAAAATAGGAACATTGTTCTTAGAATTTGATTAGAGGCATTTTTCCTGATATTTATTTATTTAATTGTTTATTGATTTATATTTATTTATTTCAACTCCTGTAATGATAAGGAAAGGATGTGGATTTTTCCCAGTGCTTTATTTATTGAGTTAATCTTAAATCTTTCATTTCCGTTTCCCTTTTATGTATTTATACAAAATGCAATCACAATACCGTTCCTATTATAAATTATATCTGAATTAAAATTTATTTGGTCATGACGAATTTTATTTTAAGATGTTTTGGACTCATAGCAAGAGGATTGCCAGTTTTCAGTTGGTAGTTTTTCATCTATGCTTTTGAATGAAATAGTCCTTTGGTTTTCATTGACAGGTGCTGTATAGATCAGTTTAATTGATAGAGTCATGCTACCTTTGTTAACATAGATCAAGAAATTTCTATGAGACTACTCAGGAAAGGTTTTTTTTTTTTTGGTTTTTGGGGGGTTGTCTTTTGGGTTTTTTGTTTGTTTGTTTTTGTTTGTTTTAAGACAGAGAGAGAGAAAAAGAGAGCAAGGGGAAAGAGGGAGAGGAAGAGAATTTTAAGCAGAATCCACGTCCTGTGCAGAGCTCAACATGGGGCTCAATCTCATAACCTTGAGATCATCACCTGAGCAGAAATCAAGAGTCAGAAGCTTAACCAACTGAGGCACCCAGGCACCCCTGTTCAGGAAAGTTTTACTGAAAAGTGAATCAACAGTGTGCCTGGGCATCTCAGTCAGTTGAGTGTCCAACTCTTGATTACTGCTCAGGTCGTGATCTCAGGGTCCTGAGACTGAGGCCCGCGTGGTCCTCTCAGCTCAGCACAGAATCCACTTCTCTCTCCTCTCTCTCCCCTCCTCCTCGTGTGTGCTCTCTATTTTTAGAATAAATAAATAAATCTTTTTTTTTAATGTATTACCAAATCATGTTGTGTATCTTAAACACTGGTAGTTGCTTATCATTTAATATTTTTAAAAAATCATTATTTCTGTTATTAAAAAATTTTCTAGGATACTCCTGGGCAATTGAAGGTGAGTCCTACTGTCTATTCCTTTGCCCAAAACTGTTTAGGGACTTAAGAGCTATTTCTTCTGGACTTAGGAAACCTCAAGGATATTGGGAAAGTGGCAACAATGTATCCACTTCTCTCTATTCTCTTCCAGCTTCACTCCAAAGCTGAGCTATGCCTCACTTCTTGTCCACTATGAAGTGTCTATCCTGAACTCATCGGTAAAATAGATTCAAAGGAGGAAAGGTAGAACCTGTGTGCATGGGGCCTTTGGAAGATATCAATTCCCCTCCTGCTCCTGCAGTCACAGGGGCTTAAGATCTACTCTTGGATATTTGACACATTTCTTCTCTCCCTATTTTCAGAGTGTCAAAGGAGTGTCAGGCCCCACTCTCAATTGCGCTGTTTCTTTTCTCAGTTTCCAAAAGAAGATCCCTGATGGAAGGACAATGCTCACTCCAGACATGTATCGTCTTATCCTAAGGTCCCAAAACCATGACATTGAGTTCAAGCTGAGAAAGGGATTCCAATGGTAGGCCATTCCAGGAATGCCTCGGATCTCTGACTATCAGTAGTGTGGAAGGGGTGGGAGGGTATACATCCCTCCAGGCTCAGAGCTGACATCCAGGAGAGAGCTATGATGGCTTTCTATGTAAATTCCTTCCATCACAAGGGATATTTACATTCTCTTCTCCCAGCTCCCAAAGATGGGCCCAAGTGTTTGAGATGGGGCAGGCATCACAGAGTACATCACATTTTCTTTCTTTTGCACTGAAAAGGATTCAAATTAGACAATAAGATGTTCTTACATCTCCTGTTTATGGAGAAACAGGTGCCAAGATACAGATGACATGCTTGCCTTTTGATCATCTGTTCAGACACATGAAAAGGCTTTGGAGCCTGGCAAGATGGGCAAAGCGGGGGAGGTGAGAAGACATGGGCCTCATGGATTTCTGGATGTTTAGAACTCTAATGGGCATGACTTTCACCTAGTTTCAAGTTAACAAATTAGCTTGCCACAGTTTTATAAATGCTTAGAAAACGCAGCAAAGGCAAAACAATTTATTTCTTGCAGCAGTGCAGGTAGCCTTTGCTTGAGGTCCAGATAGGTTTCCATGGCCCTGTATGAAGGTCATGCAGGGCATATCCAGGAGAATGTGTTTGTGTTCCACCCGAGGAACCCCAATATTAGCAAATGCCACATCTTAAAAGAAGGCTGCTAGCAAATAGGCCTGGCACTTGCCTCAGAAAGACCTATTATTATCCTGGTCGGGAAAGATAGCTGCTGCTTCTCCCAAAGGAGACACTCCTTTATCTTCCAAGACTGTCTGTGATATCTTTGAAATGATAGTCTAGAATAAAAAAGGCCACAGGCTGTGTAGAAATACTACAGAAAAATTTTCCCTGTTCCCCAATACAGGGCATTCCATTTGGCAGATAACTATTCTTACATTTTTATTTGTTTTGTTTGTTTGTTTGTTTGTGTGTTTGTTTTTGGCTTTATTAGATCCAGACCTGGCACCTGTCCAAAACATTTGTGTTTTTTGCATCCGCTTAAATTGCACTGAAGTCCAATGTTTTTATCTGAAAATAGAAATATGGAATTGAAATAGTCATGGAGTGACTCATGAACACTGCACTTAAAAATAAAGAGAGATAGGGGCGCCTGGGTGGCTCAGTGGGTTAAAGCCTCTGCCTTTGGCTCCAGTCAAGATCTCAGGGTCCTGGGATCGAGCCCCACATCAGGATCTCTGTTCAGCAGGGAGCCTGCTTCCTCCTCTCTCTCTCCCTCTGCCTGCCTCTATGCCTACTTGAAGAAAATCTTTAAAAAAAAAAAAAATACAGAGAGATACAGGGTTTCTGCCTGGCTCAATTAGTTAAGCATCTGCCTTCAGCTCAGGTCATGATCTCAGGGTCCTGGAATTGAGCCCTACATGGGCTCCTTGCTTGGCG
This sequence comes from Meles meles, assembly GCF_922984935.1. Taxonomy (NCBI): domain Eukaryota; kingdom Metazoa; phylum Chordata; class Mammalia; order Carnivora; family Mustelidae; genus Meles; species Meles meles. Next base: position 80,309,842 of record NC_060067.1, on the reverse strand, counting down.
GGGAGCCGTTTCTCCCTCTCCTTCTGCCTGCTGCACCCCTGCTTGTGCTCTCTCTCTGCCAAGTAAATAAAATCTTTACAAATTGAGGTGATTAAACAGTTCAAGGTTAGTATAAGCAGGACATTTGTGTATCATTTAGCAAATAGGAGGAACATTTAAAGGATCTTTCTACTCTCATATGGGTCTGTTTCAATAAGTAAGCCTTCAGTAAATTTATATTAACCAAGTATTTCTGCATTTTGCTCAATGACAATATCATATGGACTTTGGCATTATGCTTCCTGTTAGTCTTATTTTTCAGTATTATGACACATATTTTAAATATTTAATAAGAATTTTAATAAAAGATTAAGAGTTGCAGTGACAGCTGCTAGGCAAGTAACATCTTGAATGAGATATTTTTTTTACATTCTCTTCTCTTCGTAAAGTAGTGAAATAAAAACCACATGTTCCCGATCAGGGGCAGCAGATCACTGAGTCTGTAACTGATATTTCCTGTAATCTCTGTTTATATCCTTTCACCCCTTCATTTTTATCTCTTTCTACATTTTTTTTCCCAACCTCAACACATTTGTGGACAACCAACCACCAAACCCACTAATAGAGATTCTTTTTTTTTTTTTTTTTTTCTGATTTGGGAGTCATTAATTTTCTTGTGTTGAACCTAGGGTGATTTTATCTGAGAAAACTACATAGTTTTCATTTCAGACTTATATACTTAATCCAAACTCTAAGTGTAACTGATATATGTGAATCTTCTAACGTCACTAGGGATAACATTTCCTTCCTTGATCCTGGCTGTGTTTAGTTTTTAAAAACAGTTGCTGCTACTTTCAGTTGCTTTTTGTTAGGTTATTCGTGGTGCTTCTAATATTTACTTTACTGGTTTATGATTCCCTTCTGGTTTTTTTTAACCTATTCCTAATTAATTTTTAAAAGAATTGAGTTTCATATCACTGACTTTTTTCTATACTCTATACATTTTTTATAGTCATACATTAAAACAGCTTTCAGAAGACCCCACAAAAAACTGAATTCATCATATGTCAATCATGTTTTATGGTAGAGACACAATGTAAATATTGTGTGGGTCATATAATAAAACTCTCTTAATTTAAATAAAAATGTTAATAATTATAGTGAGATGACCTTTCCAAGGTCCTGTGAGTTAAAACTATTTTGCTGAGAATTGAATGCAAATTCTTACATGTTCCTTTATTTCTCCTCTTTCACCATTTCTTTAGTGAAAGATATACAAGGGAATAAAAATAATGACCTCTATTTTTGGAAGATTACCCCAAATTGTAAAAGAAGGCACACATTGCTTTTTAAATCAAACTCTTTTTAAATCAAACTCTTTACTTTAAGATAATTATAGATTCACATGCCATTTTAAAGGATGACACCAAAAAATCTCATGTACCCTTTACTCAATTCCCTCTAAGGTGACATTTACAAAACTGTAGGAAAGTATCACAAGTAGGATATTGACATTGATATAGTCAAGATACAGACCATTTCTATCAGCAGCTGGATTCTTCATGTTGACCTTTTATAGCCATACCTCTTCCTTCTTATCTACCTTCACTTTAACTTCGAGCAACCACTAACCATTTCTATAACTTTGTCATTTTAAGAATATTTTATAAATGGAATCATACTGTATGTAACATTTTGTTTTTTTTTCTTAAATATTTTATTTATTTATTTGAGAAAGAAATAGAGCACAAATGAGGAGAAAGGTAGAGGGAGAAGCAGACTCACCGCTGAGCAGAGAGCCCCACGTAGGGCTCAATCCCAGATCCGGAACATTATGACCTGAGCGGAGGGCAGATGCTTAGCTGACTGAGCCACCCACGCACCCCAGGATTTATTTTTTACTCATCATAGTTCTCCAGAGTTTCATACAGGTTTTTCTGTCTCTTAAAAGCACTTTTGTATTTCTTGGTAAATGGTGTTCCATGATTTGGATGTACCAGAGAAGTTTATTCATATGTTTAAAAATGTCTGGATTGTGTCTAGGTTTTGTTATTATGAATAAAGTTGCTATAAGCATTCATAAAAAAGAAATAGAAAAAGAGAATGCAAAGCCTTGGGTACTCTACATGGGCCATTTCTCAGAAAAAGTGCTTGCAGTATGCAATCTTCATGTAATGCCTCCCTTCCAGATGAAGAGTGGGTTTACAATAAAAGTAGTAGATGACCTCAGATCATAGTGCTTCTTTCCTATAATGTAACCCTCTGGATGCACAGTCATTTATCTCAGCCCACCTGTGCTGTCCCTTGGGGATTGGAAACATTACCTACAAGAAACTCTTGCTACAACTTTTGCTGTGAACAGTGGAGGTACTTGTTTCTGATCCAGCTGTGTTGTGCCTTATGACAGCATCCCTAAAAAATAACTGACTATATTTCTAGCTTATAATTATGGGAAAATCCTAGATCTTTCAGTGTTCTGAATAATGGATATTTATTAAAAATAATTGAATGTTAGATGAGGGCAGTTTGGATAAATGCTCATAGCTAATTCAGTTTTACTTAAGTACATATGTAATTTCATTATTATTTATTTATTCAAGAAATATATTTATTGAAACCAAGAAATAATTTGTATTAGTTGTTACCAATTCAGAATTGGAACAGAATAACTTTAACAGAATGTTACAGATACCTTTAGAAATTACTGAAAGTCGTAAAAATATAGTTGTACAAAAAGTTCAGTTTTGCATAATGATGTTAATGTGTCACCAATTGCAAAACAGCCTCAATTTCTTTCTTAAACGTTAAAAAGTACTTAATTAGTAAAGCAAAAGTCTGAATTCAGAAGTCTGTAAGGCGTATGCAAATGATGAAATTCATGAATTGAAATGATAATCACACTATGAAAATTATTATTTTTATTATTCTAATCTGTAAAATTATTGTAGTTCTACAAGGTAGTGACTTTTTCAATATTCATAATCATTTTTCCCTAGACAATAGAAATGTTAAGCAAATAAATTTTTCTTATTATGTAAGGTTTTTGAATATTAATATATGAAGAAATAGGAGATTCAATTTTCAAACTTCTAGAGCTGAATTAAAAATCCCATAAGAAACAAACTAGCTTTATAGTGATTTTATTCTTTTATATAACATAAATCTATGCTCTAGATTAGCATCTTATTAGTTAATTTTTAAATTATTTATTTAAAAATAATAATATGAAGGAGAATATTAAAATGGCTCATTATCCTTGATAATCACTCTGGAAATTAAAAATAAATAGTATTGGATTGAACACATAGGATGGTAGGGGTGTTCAACCAGTGCACTAAGTATGACATGAAAATGAATGTTACCCAACAACATTTTTTTTTTTAAAGATTTTATTTATTTATTTGACAGGTAGAGATCACAAGTAGACAGAGAGGCAGGCAGAGAGAGAGAGGAGGAAGCAGGCTCCCTGCCAAGCAGAGAGCCCGATGCGGAGCTCTATCCCAGGACCCTGGGTTCGTGACCTGAGCCAAAGGCAGAGGCTTTAACCCACGGAGCCACCCAGGTGCCCCCACCCAACAGCTTTTTAATGATTCCTCATATTATTGAAGAAAACATTTTTTTGCCTATTTCTTCATAAAAGATATTTTTATCTACTTATATTGTGTTTATAAGATGGTTTCCATTCCTACTCTAAATTTGTTCCACCTCATTATTTTTAACATTTCCAGAGTAATTTGTTGAATGAATGTACCCAAATTTGATAACCAAGTCTCTATTAATGAACATTTGTTTGTTTAGTATTACCTCCACTCCAGTACAAATAATACAATGAATAACCTCTTACATACACATTAGTGTGCTTTTTCAAATATAGTGATGAATAATTTCTAGCAGTGAAATTGTTGCATGCAGGTTAAGTATATTTTCCCTAAACTGTGAACAATTTGTATTCCCACTTACTGTGGGAACCCTCTTTGTTAAGAGAGTATGTTGGAATATTCGTGGTAACAGATTTCTTTACATTTGTCACACCTTACAGTCTTAGAGCTTATTAAAGCTATTAATCAACCCATTAGTACACTGAAAAGACCAGAATATAAAGGATTTTTAAAATACATAATGATGTAGGGAAGATGTTGGGTTTCCAATTACTAAGAGAAAATTCTTGAGATATTTTTGGTGCAAAAAGGTGGTTTTACTAAAGAACAGGGACAAGACCTGTGGACAGAAAGAACCTCATTTCAGTCATGAGGAGTGGCCCATTATATACCTTCAAGTTGGGAAAGGGTTAGGGATAGTGTAAATTTCTAAGGAATTTTGAAAACAAGGTTTCCAGGACTCTGAGGGTGTTAGTTATTGTCAGGAAGAAGTCATTTATTACTCTTTAATAAAACATTAGTCATGAGACCCTTCAGATATATATCATTGGTCACATGCTTGTGGGATGATTACCAACATGTAATTTGGGGGGTAGAGATAAAGGAAGTTTCCAAAGGAATTTTTATATATTAAAGTAGACTTACAGGATCATGGAGGGTCATGCTAAGGTTGTCTTTTGCCCTTAGCAAAGTTAACATCAAGGCGGTTGAGTCCCTAGAGAAATGTCACTCAACCTGTTTCAAGGACTTGTCAACAGGCTGGTAAGTAGTAGGAAATTTAACAATTTTTCTTCTGCTTTTGTTTCCCACATCACATAACATAAGCTAGCTGCTGTGTCAAAAAGGAAATCAAATGGAATATTTTGTGATCTGAGTATTCTATTTTTTTTTTCATTTTATTCACTTTTTTTTTGCACTGTTTCCCTTTTTATTTATTTTTTTTTCAGCGTAACAGTATTCATTCTTTTTGCACAACACCCAGTGCTCCATGCAAAACGTGCCCTCCCCATCACCCACCACCTGTTCCCCCAACTTCCCACCCCTGACCCTTCAAAACCCTCAGGTTGTTTTTCAGAGTCCATAGTCTCTTATGGTTCGCCTCCCCTCCCCAATGTCCATAGCCCGCTCCCCCTCTCCCAATCCCACCTCCCCCCAGCAACCCCCAGTTTGTTTTGTGAGATTAAGAGTCATTTATGGTTTGTCTCCCTACCAATCCCATATTGTTTCAGTATTCTATTTTTGGTAGCTAGGATATTTCACAGAATAAGAAATAAAAACTGGTGTGATATCAACCTTTTGTCTGTACTGTCATTTGCAAATATCTTCTCCCATTCCGTGGGTTGCCTTTTTGTTTTGTTGACTGTTTCCTTTGCTGTGCAGAAGTTTTTGATCTTGATGAAGTCCCAAAAGTTCATTTTCGCTTTTGTTTCCTTGGCCTTTGGAGACATATCTTGAAAGAAGTTGCTGTGGCTGATATCGAAGAGGTTACTGCCTATGTTCTCCTCTAGGATTCTGATAGATTCCTGTCTCATGTTGAGGTCTTTTATCCATTTCGAGTTTATCTTTGTGTACAGTGTAAGAGAATGGTCGAGTTTCATTCTTCTACATATTGCTGTCCAGTTTTCCCAGCACCATTTATTGAAGAGACTGTCTTTTTTCCATTGAATATTTTTTCCTGTTTTGTCGAAGATTATTTCACCATAGAGTTGAGGGTGGAGAAAGGGGAACCCTCTTACACTGTTGGTGGGAATGCAAGTTAGTGCAGCCACTTTGGAGAACAGTGTGGAGATTCCTGAAGAAATTAAGAATAGAGCTTCCCTATGACCCTGCAATTGCACTGCTGGGTATTTACCCCAAAGATACAGATGTAGTGAAAAGAAGGGCCATCTGTACCCCAATGTTTATTGCAGCAATGGCTACGGTCGCCAAACTGTGGAAAGAACCAAGATGCCCTTCAACGGATGAATGGATAAGGAAGATGTGGTCCATATACACAATGGAGTATTATGCCTCCATCAGAAAGGATGAATACCCAACTTTTGTAGCAACATGGACGGGACTGGAAGAAATTATGCTGAGCAAAATAAGTCAAGCAGAGAGAGTCAAGTATCATACGGTCTCACTTATTTGTGGACCATAACAAATAACATGGAGGACATAGGGAGATGGAGAGGAGAGGGAGTTGAGGGAAACTGGAAGGGGAGATGAACCATGAGAGACTATGGACTCTGAAAAACAACCAGAGTGTTTTGAAGGGGCCGGGGGGTGGGAGGTTGAGGAACCAGGTGGTGGGTAATAGGGAGGGCACTACTGCATGGAGCACTGGGTGTGATGCCAAAACAATGAACACTGTTATGCTGTAAATAAAAAAAAAAAAAAAAAAAAAAAAAAAACTGGTGTGATATAATTCCTGTAAAATATGACATTGTTTATGAAAATCTATGGTTGAATATATAGAAATTCAATCCAAAATAGGGCAGCCATATTAGCATTATTATATGTATATAATGATTTTACAATGTAGCATTTTGAGTTGCTAAGTCATGTCTCCCTTTGATTTCTACTGATAGCTATGTTTATCCGAATAATTTAAATGCCTACAGTAAATCATGTTATGTTCCTGAAATGTGGAATATACATGATATATATGTGTGTGTGTATATATATTCCATGATATATATACATTTTATATACATTAAAGAGTAAATTTTAAATTTGTATGTAAATTTGTAAGTATGTATATACTACTGTAATAAAGCTCTATTTGCTTTGTATCTTCTGTTTCTTTGGTATATTATTTGGCCGCTATCATATGCTTACTTTGTAAAAAATGTATGTTTTCTTATGCAGTTGAAACTGTATAAATATGATGGCATCTTAAAACCAACCACTCTGATATAAGGATTGCCACCCCAGCTTTCTTCTGATGCCCATTAGCATGGTAAATTGTTTTCCACCCCCTTACTTTAAATCTGGAGGTGTCTTCGCATCTAAAATGAGTTTCTTGTAGGCAACATACTGATGGGTTTTGTTTTTTTATCCATTCTGATACCCTGTGTCTTTTGATTGGGGCATTTAGCCCATTAACATTCAGGGTAACTATTGAGAGATATGAATTTAGTGCCATTATTAGCCTGTAAGGTGACTGATGGGATTGGGAGGGAGACAAACCATAAATGACTCTTAATCTCACAAAACAAACTGGGGGTTGCTGGAGGGAGGTGGGATTGGGAGAGGGGGAGCGGGCTATGGACATTGGGGAGGGGAGGCGAACCATAAGAGACTATGGACTCTGAAAAACAACCTGAGGGTTTTGAAGGGTCAGGGGTGGGAGGTTGGGGGAACAGGTGGTGGGTAATGGGGAGGGCACGTTTTGCATGGAGCACTGGGTGTTGTGCAAAAAGAATGAATACTGTTACGCTGAAAAAATAAATAAAATGGAAAAAAAAAAAAAAAAACAACCACTCTGGCCCTAGGTACTACATAATAGTTTATTGAAGTAATCCAACATCAAAAGTTTCACAATTTTTTATTACTTCAAAGTTAAAACAATATTTGCTTTTAGAATACCATTTTTTAGATTCTTCTAAAATCTAAATATTTGTAATATCATAAGGGGAATTTTACCAGCAAAATAGCCTCCTAAATATTTAAATATTCATATGAACTTTATTTGATATTCTCTTTAAATGTAGAGTAACAGAAGGGCGGCTGTAACAGAGAGTTAGACACAGAGCTTGCTGATGGATATCAGGCTGTGCCAGTTCCGCTTATGATTGGACCTATTGAATGTGATGTTCTGCTTCCTCTCCATAACTGAACTTCTAAATGATCACATCACTGTGCATGTGGTGACCTCTGTGGATGCTTATAAACATTTGAACACTGCTTCTCTGTGCCTGAAGAAGATAATTTTAAATGAACTTTTTGCTAAAATTTCCATCCTGAGAAACATTAAATCTGTGTTTGAAACAGGTTGCACCTACCTAAAATGTATGTTTAATAAAATATTTAAGTATGCTTGAAAATTCCCAAGTAATAAGGAAGTGAAAATTATGAAAAGAATTAAGATCAATAACATGGTTATATGAAATGGGATTGCTAAAATTATATGAGGCAGAAATGAATACCTTTGAAACATACTTATCAATAAATATGTGTTATATATATATGCACTATTTTGCATATATATGCACACTATTTTGTTTGTGGGTCTGTGTGTGTGTGTTCATGCATTCATGTGCATAGGTCATGTCTCTATAAATTTATAAGAAGTTTAAAAAGGTATTTAATCTATTAACTTTTAATCCCTGTCTTTAGCTAACCTTGTCCTAGTCATTACTAGTTTTCTGCTGTTGCCCACATCAACAGGCAAAAAGACTTAAAGAATTACTAGTACTAAAAAAAATCTTGTCACATTTGTAAATTCTCATAATAAGCAATTCAATCCAAAAATTAAAAAAAAAATGAGTGATATTACTGGGACCACAAGCTAAGCAGCTTCTAGTTTTTCTTTCACAGTAGACATATTTTTAAAACAAGATCAGCAGAGCCATCAGATTTGAATTATAGTGTTCCAGTACTCTGATCTTCTCTTCATATGTCTGCAAGCATTCACTTGGTTCATCACACAAATATGATCATTTTAGAAGTTTAGTCATACAGTATGGTGATCATAAATTGAACAACGTTCTAAGAAGAGAAAAGGTATTTATAAATACATGCTAAATCATCTTTTACATTTTATAAAAAGCAAAAAGCATTTTCTTCTGTGACTAGTCACAATAATTGTATTAAATAAGCAGGTATTTAAGAGGATAAAAATTAAGATTAAGCATAAGGGAACTACATTTTACTCACAACCTTCTAAAATCTTTTTGCTTGCATTATTCTAAGCTAAATTAATTGTGTTTGCATTCTCTTCACTTCTTCAGAATTGGTTAAGTGGTTTGTTCATAATCTTGAGTTTAAAAAAAATTTGTAAAATAAAAGATACCACTTTCACAGAAAAGATAAGGTCATATGAAAACTGAAGCTAACACCACATTAATACCATGAAGAAATTAGTTTTCTTACACAATTTACATACTAGAACTCATACTGGAGATTTGCTATAACAAAGAGAGTAACAGTAACAACTATTTTGAAAAGCTTTTATATATTGAGTCTTTTTTTTAAATATTCTATGCCCGTACTTTCCTGTCTTTTGTTTCAGAAAGCATAAACATCTTAGAATATTGCCCTAAGAGTTGTGAAAAGTGTGATGTTTGTGGGGCATGGGATAGGAAGGTGGAGGCTGACATTTTAATATGGTTATGTTAGGAAGAAAAAGAAGCAAAAAATTCCCTTAAGTGAGGAAGAAGACAGTTGATTTTGTGTGGGATGTATACCTGTGCTTGCCTCCCTGATCATTCAGGAGAGGTAAGAAATGATTTTATGTGTATGTTTTGGGAGTTTGAACATTATATATTAAGACTACCATTTCAAAAGGATGCCTGGCAGTCTGTGATTATACTTAGCATAGAAGCAGTAGAACTGCAGCAGCCATTATGAATGGAAGACCACAGGGGCTTTCCCCCTTACTCTGCCAAGACCTTTATGCTAACCAGTGGTGTAGGCAAATAACAGCTTAATTTCCTATTAGGTAAATGGTATGGAAGATTGGGTCAGACTTATTCTGATATTTTACAAGATCGACTAACACAGCTGTGCTTCTCATTTTTTGAAATATTCATTACTGATACAAATGTCAAGCAATTTTAAAATAAGAAAAATACATTGTGTATTTAATATTCTTTCAATATCCCAGAAATAACTTTTGATGAAGAAAGAATATATCTTCAACTCATCCATTTACAAATAACTGATACTTAGTTATCAGTTATCATAAGCCAACACGGAGTTATCTTCACTCTTCTCTGATTTCATGGTGTGAAAAAGTGGCAGAATCTCGCTGATCCTTTGAATTGGAAAGAAAGAAAGTTTTGGTTTGTGTTGTGGTTTATTTTTAATTTTTTTTTAATAATGCCATCTGTGTCTTGCATCTCTTATGGACTGTTACATATACACACAAGAAGCACTGAACACTTTAATATGAACCAATCCAAGATTAATGAAATGAGGTTAAATAATGTATTGTATTATCCTCATTGTATATTGCTTCATCATTGAAATTTATATTTCATTATGTTACATTTATTAGATTTGTAATTTTAAGTGAAGTTGTTCCATCAGAAGTGGAAATTACATATATTAACAGAAACACAAGGTAAGGAAAACACATAAAGGTAATAAAGATTAAAACCCTTTCAAGTTTCAAGTCAGAAATAATGTGAATATAATTTAAAAGTCTTGGTACTAGACATAAAAACTTAGTATATAACAGGAAAATTGCATTGGTTTCAGGCCAAAGAAATGTAAAACAAAGGAAGATAATGGTGAGAATGCCTTTTTAATTGAATGAGAGGATTTTCCTCTAAGAGTTTGAAAAATCTACATTTAACTTAAATAAAAACTCAGATTATTAAAGGAAAGTAGATAAAAACAAGATATATATATATATGTATATATATATAGGTACAATTATATTTATAATTCATCTTCATTTTATATTTGAGAAGAAAACTATTATGTTAGCTTATTCAGGATTGCAAGGGGCCACAACAGCTCATAAAAGACATTCCGTGAGGAAAGAAGAGCAGAGGTCAACTAAAAATTATGCTTGTCCTTCATATTTTGGATCCAAATATATACATCAAAATTGCGTTTTTGCATGAGAGTTTATTGTTGAATTTGCACTTCCAACCTCTCCAGTCTGACTTAATCAAAACATTTGGGGTTTTGATTTCTATTTAGATAGACCATATAATTACGCTAACTTCTCTGACTCATTCTTTTTTCTTAATCAACTTTGAGTTTAGCCAGGGTCATTTTTCACACTGGTGCCAAATCTTCTCCCACCCAACTAATTAAAACTGTTTTCTGTTTGTTGTTGTTGTTGTTGTTGTTTTTATTTAATCTATTACATCTTTTCATAACAAGAAACACTTTTACCAATTATCAGGTGTGTTCTAAGATTATTTATCAGTCCACACCAGCAGGCTTAGCTATTTAAGACAGTCATCTTCAATCTGGCTATGATTGGGGATCAGGTACAGACATAAATCTGACAGGAGGTTCTGAACCAGGAGCCCTGTGGAGGTATTTGTGCATTTGCATTTCTTTTTTTAATCTTCATCATGATTCCAGTACACAGAACACAAAAGCACTAGTGTGTAGTTATTAATATTCTACAAACAGCAACTTGGCAGGAAGTAGCAATGTTCATTTGCAATTCTGTGGAACATAAAGAGTTCATTACTATGGAACATAATAGGAAACTCAGAAATTAACCCACAACTATATGGTCAACTAATTTTTGAAAAAGCAGAAAGAATATCCAATGATAAAAAGACAGTGTCATCAAAAAATAGTGTTAGGAAAATTGAACAACATACAGAAGAATGAAACTAGACCACTTTCTTAAACCAGACACAAAAATAATAAATTCAAAGTGGATGAAAGACCTAAATGTGAGACTTGAAACCATACAAATCTTAGAGGAGAACACAGGAAGTAACCTTTTTGACATCGCTATAGTAACTTCTTACTAGATAGGTCTCCTGAGGCAAGGGAAACAAAAGCAAAAATAAACTATTGGGACTTCATCAACATAAAAAGGTTCTGCTCAGTGAAAGAAACAATCAACAAAACAAAAAGGTAGCCCATGGAATGGTAAAAGATATTGCAAATTGTATATCTCATAAAGGGTTAGTATCCAAAATATATAAAGAACTCATAAAACTCAACACACACACACAAAAACAATTTGTTTAAAGAAAGCAGAAGACATTAATAGAATTTTTCCAGAAAAGAAATGCAGATGGCCAATAGACACACAAAAAGATGCTCAACATGACTCATTATCAGGGAAAGAGAAGTCAAAACTACAATGAGATCTCACTCACACCTGTCAAAATGGTTAAAATTAACAACTCAGGAAACAACAGGTATTTGTGAGGATGCATTAAAAAAAAAAGGGGGAGTCCTCTTACACTGTTGGGAATGCAAATGGGTGCAGCCACTCTGGAAAACAGTTTGCAGTTTCCTCCAAAAGCTAAAAATAGAACTGTCCTATGATCCAGCAATTACATTACTAGGTATTTACTCAAAGGATACAAATATACTAATTTGAAGGATTATATGCACTCCAACATTTATAACAACAGTATCAACAATAGCCATATTATGGAAAGTCCTCAATATCCATCCACTGATGAATGGATAAAGAAGTTGCATGCATATAACGGAATATTATTCAGCTACAAGAAAGAATGAAATCTTGTCATTTGCAATGATGTAGATGGAGCTAGAGAGTATTATGATAAGTTAAATACATCAGTCAGAGCAACACCAATACCATATGATTTTACTCATATGTGGAATTTAAGAAACAAAACAGATTTAAAGAAAACAAACAAACAAACAGACGAACGTATGGGGAAAAACGAGAGGCAAGCCAGGAAACAGACTCTTAACTACAGAGAACAAACTGAGGGTTGCTGGAAGAGAGGTGTGTAACCATCCCTCAGAACAATGTACTGCTTAAAATATAACCTATGAAAAATTATAGTAGTTTCCAAGCATGCTTAGATATAGCCTTAAGAAAAATATGTACTGGCAACAGGTCTCTGAGGGAGAGGACGATAAACAAAATAATAATGTCAAATAAACAAAAAAATAAATAACTTCACAAAACAAACAAATGAACAAGCAAACTCCAGTTTAGTAGATTTTAAGTGAACATGTCTATATAACAGAATGCTTATCAATATATTAATGCATTCTCTGGTTCAAATAGGCAAGCTAATTGAGTCACCACATTATAACATGATGGTTATTCTTGAAAAAGAAAATGCTCATAAACTGATGAGTTAGTTATGTAATTAAAAACATAAATACATAGTATTCCATTGTGTATATATACCACATCTTCTTTATCCATTCATCTGTTGATGGACATCTAGGTTCTTTCCATAGTTTGGCTATTGTAGACATTGCTGCTATAAACATTCGGGTACACGTGCCCCAACAAACTGGGGGTTGCTGGGGGGAGGTGGGATTGGGAGAGGGGGAGGGGGCTATGGACATTGGGGAGGGGAGGCGAACCATAAGAGACTATGGACTCTGAAAAACAACCTGAGGGTTTTGAAGGGTCAGGGGTGGGAGGTTGGGGGAACAGGTGGTGGGTAATAGGGAGGGCACATTTTGCATGGAGCACTGGGTGTTGTGCAAAAACAATGAATACTGTTATGCTGAAAAAAATAAATAAAATGGGAAAAAAAAATAAATACATCTGTTCTGAAAATAAGGCTACAAAATTTCACAGAGTAAGATAATCTTCCCAAACTGTATCTTTATTTAATAAATATTTAACATCCATTGTAGTATACTTATGGGGGTATAATGATAAGTACAGTAAGCAAGGTCTAGCCTTCAAGAATTTAGAGATAAAAATAAACAATTATAAGCAAGTTTTACCAAGTGCTCTCATGTGGAAAAATTAAGATTTTCATGAAAGAAAATATTAATGACTTAAATGAAATGTGAGTTTGATGAGGACGGAGTGATCTTAATAAGCTGAGAACTACTTGGAGGGAATAAATTAGAAATAATTAATATTACGGGAATCTAATTGTTAAGTAATATTTATATTCCTATTAGCAGGTGTCTAGCAATCTCTAACTCCAACACTACTCCAGAATTTTATACATGTAATGCCAACTTCCTGTTTCACATCTCCAAATTAACATATCCAATGATGAACTAATTATTTTTTACCCCAAATCTGTTTTACCACAATTTCCCTCCACTTGGATGATAGAAACTTTTTTCCTAATCATTGATTAGAGAAAAATTTTTGGAGACATTCCTGATTCTCCTTTTTCCTTTCACATTTGTAACACCCTTTCATTCCAAAAATTCTATTTGTTTGACCTTCAAAATAATTCCAAAATCTGACCACTTCCCATCTCCTCACAGCTACTGCCGTGTTTCTGGCAAACATGTCTGTAGATGTGATTGCCTAAAGACTTCTTGCCCACTTCTTTTATTCTGCCACACAATTACATGCTCAGCTTCATTGATCACAGATGCAATCAGATCATGTAACTTCTTCCCTCAAAACATTTCAAGAGCTCCTACTTTATTCAAAGTGGAAGGTAAGGACTTTGCCAGGCTCAAAAAGGCCTACATTATCTTATCCTGCATTTTCTTTGCTTATTTTTTTGTTTTTTCATGTCTCGTGATTTATTCCATCCTAAGCACTCTGGACTCTTTGTTATGCTTAAGTCTCTAACCAAAATCATGCTTTCAACCTTTGTGCAAGGGATTCTCTCTGCCTAGAATGTTCTTCCCAAAAATGATCCACACAACTGAACATCTTATCTCCTTAAAATATATATTCAAATATTGCATCTTTACAAAACCTATTGTGACTCCTTACTGCAAATTTCAAGCTGCCTCAAAAACACCCAAACCCTTATCCTCCATTGCAATTACTGCCATCAAATATACTATGCAAATATACTATGCAAATATTTACTATATTTACTCTCTTTTGTTTTCCCTCTAGAAGGAAGCTATATATTTTTGTCTGTTTTTTAAATGATAAGCATCAAGGTCTTTGTGTAAGCAGTTATTAAAGCAAAGAGTTGAAAATTTGTTTACTTGAATTCATTGTAAGTATACTTTTCAATAAGTTTAAAGGAAAGAGAAACATCAGGGTGTATATGAAGAGGACATAGGGTTGAGAGGTTGAATTTTCTGCTTCTGCTTCTTCTTATTTAATTGAGGGATAATAAACATGTATAAATCTGGGAAGGAGCCAGGAAAGGACAAATTAAAGTGATAGAATAAAGAAAAAGACAAAGCATTTTTGATACTTGTTTCCATATCTATTCTCTAACATTTTATGTTTATAATCTATATAATTTACATGAATAAAGTGAAAGTAATTATAGATTCTCTGTTTAATGCATTATAATTTCTTGAAAGTAAGAAGTTAAGAATAAGCTACTTCAAGTTTTAAGTATTTTCAACCACATCTTTATCATATATAGGTTTATTCATATAAATTTGAAATTCAAATAGCATGAGAGAAGACCATCCAAATATATACTTATATTGTATTAAAAATGTAGGTTAATCTCCAAACATAGGATAGTGGTTATCTAATGTGTGCCTACCACCTGATTATATGAAATATAATCAGATTGATGTATGCCAAAAGACAGTTACAAGATAATGTGATACAGAGAACTCAGAGCTGAGACAAATGAACTATAATATATGAGCTTATGCACATTTTTATGTAAAGTTCAAAATTTCTAACAAATTTATAAATTTTGTCTATGTATAGTTTTGTTATATAATTTTGCATCTTTTAAATCATATTTAAAGTTGTATTTTCCCTTATAAGAAAAAAATGTATATTCAATATGAATTTATTTTATGGAATAATGTCAGTTTGGTTTTTAAAGCCTCATCTTCTATCTGGATTTAATGTGTTCTATTGTGAGGATAGTCTTATTTCAGTCTAACTGAAAGTAGGTCACTGTCCTCCTCTAAATGCACTTGTTTTACTGATGAATGATAAATCTTTCTTCTTTCTTATTGTCATAATAAGACTTTTTTCCTTTCCCTTTTCTCTCCTCCTTGCTGTAACTAAATGTCGAGTCCAGGACATATTCACCTTGAATGCTAAGATTTTCTGTGTCTTCAGAAGTGTCACACATACTTGCACCAAGCTCATCCACCTGCAAATATGCATTATCTTCTTATTGTAATTTTTACTTACTGAAAATGGGTATCATAGAAATAAAATACCAGCTTGGTCAACCTTATTGAAACTTATGTCTCCAAATTGCTGGTTCTTCTTAATTGGTGTTATATGCAAGTAATGAATTGTTGAACACTACATCAAAAACTAATGATGCACTATATGGTGGCTAACCAAACATAATTAAAAAAATCGGAAAATACCCTTTTCAAAAAATTAGAGTAGCTTTGCACAAACTGTCTGTTTCATTTCTTTGGGATTATGGACTATAAAATCCTAGTCAACTGACCTTTTTGTTTGTTCATTTTAGGATTTTATTTATTTGACAGAGAGATCATGAGAGCACAGACAGAGGAAGAAGCAATCTCCATGCTGAGTAGGGAGCCCAATTTGAGGCTCAGTCCCAGGACCCTGGGATCATGACCTGAACCAAAGGCAGTAGCTTAACCGACTGAGCCACGCAGGCATGCCCTCCCCCGGTCAACTGATCTTAAAGCTCATATTGCAGATATGTTTTTATCACAATCAAATTTGAAACAGTGAAAAATTGTAAGATTTAATTAAACTAACCTGTTTGAGATAGTGTTGAAAACTACTAACACAGTGGTTTAGCTTTTAGAATACAATACTACACTAAGAAAGAATTAATTTTTAACAGTGTTTTAAACTTTTAATGATTCTAGTCTGCATGAATCTGCAAAATAAATCAATTAAATTTTTGTGTTTAATGTTTTCCTTTGGACCAATGAGCTTCTCTTAGGGCTCCTTCATCTACTCTTTGAGATGAAAAAAATTCATTGGTTCATCAATTCATCAATAATAGATATTTATTGAGTTCTTACAGTAATTTCCATCTTGTTCTAGTCCCTGGGTACTCAAATGAGATGTCTCTGAGTGAAAGCCTACTTGGGGATAAAAAGTAAATGCAATCAGGATGGTAGGTCTAATAATAGGGCCATGAACACATTGCAGGAGGGCTGCTACTGGGCTGCCACCTTTAGGCCAGCATAATAAGAAGCTGCTGGGAAGAATGCAAATCCAAATTAACCTAAGAGGATGTGAGAATTGGAAAACTGGGCAAAGAAAATCTGGATATAGTTACCAATCAAGGGGTATCCATGTATGTGCAAGAAGGAGTACCTTCTTGCCTCCCTTTCCCCTTTGTCTCTCTCAAGCTTTCATGTTTCCAGTGTCCCTGAAAAATGTCTCAAAATGCAAGTAACATCTATGTCTTTGCTGTTTATTCTGCAGCTCTAAAGACCAAGTAGTGGTATATTCTATCCTCTAATTTGAATCTTTACAAAGCAATCCTCCACCCCAACCCCAGTTGCAATAATTGGACCCATGCTTGGGAGAAAGAGAACAGACAAATTCCTGTTAACAGGGAAAAATTCAATTAGGGAGCATCCTGGCTTTAGTCATGTCTGGTAACTGATGCCTAGACTCACCCTCAGAGGTGTCAATATAATGAAAGCCCCCTCACCAATCATTTATTTTAGAATATTAAAAGCAAAATTAAGATAAGCCTTTTACATGATGGCAACAATTACAGTAGAGATGTAAGGATGATTGACTAATGAACATAAAATATTTCATCTGTAATTTTAATTTGTCTTCATATTCTGAAATGTTCACGTGGCATTACTATTTTAATAATACTCATTTTTATTAAGCACATTGAAAAGTACTTTCATAGCATTCTATTGCAAAATGATAAAGATCAGTTTGGAATGTTAGAAAGCAAGCAATAAAAATAGAAGTTAATAGTTAAAATATTAAGGGAACACAGGTTATATTGTCAATGTAGATGGATTTTACAAAATGAAAAATACAATTCCTACTCATTCATAAACTTTAATTAATTAATTAATTAATTTATTTATTTATTTTTAAGGATTTTATTTATTTATTTGACAGAGAGAGATCACAAGTAGATAGAGAGGCAGGCAGAGAGAGAGAGAGGGAAGCAGGCTCCCCGCTGAGCAGAGAGCCCGATGCGAGACTCGATCCCAGGACCCTGAGATCATGACCTGAGCCGAAGGCAGCGGCTTAACCCACTGAGCCACCCAGGCGCCCCCATAAACTTTAATTTAAATAACAGCCTTTTCTATTCTTTTCATTCTCTTAATTTTTACATGTCATATCATGGGTCCCATAAAACAGTATTTATTTTACAGTCACTAAAAAAAATTAAAAAAAAATTCATTCTCCTAATACCCTTTTTCAGCTAAGCTGTTAATCTGTTAATTCTTAACACCTTCCAGACTCAGAAAATATATTCAACTGGATTAATGTGAACATGTGTTGAAAGTTCAAGTATAGACTTAGGGAGTGGTAGAAGTTGGCTAATTCTTATTTTAAAGATATTATTTTAAAAAACAATTTTCAAAAAAGAATATTGTCTGTGATATTTACCCAAAGATTCAAGGTTTATTACAGTCTTTCTTTGAATGTACAATGTGAGCTCATTACTTATTTTATCACTGGTGATGAAGATTAGTGATTAGTTTTCCATTTTAAAGTAATGAGCCAGGGGACACATAGGTGGCTCAATTTGTTAAGCATCCCACTCTTGATTTTGGCTCAGGTCATGATATCCAGGTCCTGAGATCAAGCCTGCATTGGACATGGAGCCTGCTTAAGATTCTTTCTCTCCCTCTGCCCACCACCCGCACACCCCATGCTAGTGCTTTATATCTAGTAATAACAATAATAAATTCTTTTTTTTCCATTTTATTTTTTCAGCGTAACAGTATTCATTGTTTTTGCACAACACCCAGTGCTCCATGCAAAACGTGCACTCCCTATAACCCACCACCTGTTCTCCCAACCTTCCACCCCTGAACCTTCAAAACCCTCAGGTTGTTTTTCAGAGTCCATAGTCTATTATGGTTCGCCTCCCCATCCAAAAATTTTTTTTTTAATAAACATATAATGTATTTTTATCTCCAGGGGTACAGGTCTGTGAATCGCCAGGTTTACACACTTCACAGCACTCATGATAGCACATACCCTCCCCAATGTCCATAGCCCCCTCCCCCTCTCCCAATCCCACCTCCCCCCAGCAACCCCCAGTTTGTTTTGTGAGATTAAGAGTCATTTATGGTTTGTCTCCCTCCCAATCCCATCTTGTTTCATTTATTCTTCTCCTATCCCCCTACCCCCCCATGTTGCTTCTCCATGTCCTCATATCAGGGAGATCATATGATAGTTGTCTTTCTCCGATTGACTTATTTCACTAAGCATGATACGCTCTAGTTCCATCCACGTCGTCGCAAATGGCAAGATTTCATTTCTTTTGATGGCTGCATAGTATTCCATTGTGTATATATACCACCTCTTCTTTATCCATTCATCTGTTGATGAACATCTAGGTTCTTTCCATAGCTTGGCTATTGTAGACATTGCTACTATAAACATTCGGGTACACGTGCCCCTTTGGATCATTATGTTTGTATCTTTAGGGTAAATACCCAGTAGTGCAATTGCTGGGTCATAGGGTAGTTCTATTTTCAACATTTTGAGTAACCTCCATGCTGTTTTCCAGAGTGGTTGCACCAGCTTGCATTCCCACCAACAGTGTAGGAGGGTTCCCCTTTCTCCGCATCCTTGCCAGCATCTGTCATTTCCTGACTTGTTAATTTTAGCCATTCTGACTGGTGTGAGGTGATATCTCATTGTGGTTTTGATTTGTATTTCCCTGATGCTGAGTGACGTGGAGCACTTTTTCATGTGTCTGTTGGCCATCTGGATGTCTTCTTTGCAGAAATGTCTGTTCATGTCCTCTGCCCATTTCTTGATTGGATTGTTGGTTCTTTGGGTGTTGAGTTTGCTAAGTTCCTTATAGATTTTGGATACTAGCCCTTTATCTGATATGTCGTTTGCAAATATCTTCTCCCATTCTGTCAGTTGTCTTTTGATTTTGTTAACTATTTCCTTTGCTGTGCAAAAGCTTTTGATCTTGATGAAATCCCAAGAGTTCATTTTTGCCCTTGCTTCTCTTGCCTTTGCCGTTGTTCCTAGGAAGATGTTGCTACAGCTGAGGTCGAAGAGGTTGCTGCCTGCATTCTCCTCAAGGATTTTGATGGATTCCTTTCTCACATTGAGGTCCTTTGTCCATTTGGAGTCTATTTTCGTGTGTGGTGTAAGGAAGTGGTCCAATTTCACTTTTCTGCATGTGGCTGTCCAATTTTCCCAGCACCATTTATTGAAGAGGCTATCTTTTTTCCATTGGACATTCTTTCCTGCTTTGTCGAAGATTAGTTGACCATAGAGTTGAGGGTCGATTTCTGGGCTCTCTATTCTGTTCCACTGATCTATGTGTCTGTTTTTGTGCCAGTACCATGCTGTCTTGATGATGACAGCTTTGTAATAGAGCTTGAAGTCCGGAATTGTGATGCCACCATTTGGCTTTCTTCTTCAATATTCCTTTGGCTATTTGAGGTCTTTTCTGGTTCCATATAAATTTTAGGATTATTTGTTCCATTTCTTTGAAAAAAATGGATGGTATTTTGATAGGGATTGCATTAAATGTGTAGATTGCTTTAGGTAGCATGGACATTTTCACAAAATTTGTTCTTCCAATCCAGGAGCATGGAACATTTTTCCATTTCTTTGTGTCTTCCTCAATTTCTTTCATGAGTACTTTATAATTTTCTGTGAATAGATTCTTAGCCTCTTTGGTTAGGTTTATTCCTAGGTATCTTATAGTTTTGGGTGCAATTGTAAATGGGATTGACTCCTTAATTTCTCTTTCTTCTGTCTTGTTGTTGGTGTACAGAAATGCAACTGATTTCTGTGTATTTATTTTATATCCTGACACTTTACTGAATTCCTGTACAAGTTCTAGCAGTTTTGGAGTGGAGTCTTTTGGGTTATCCACATATAGTATCATATCATCTGCAAAGAGTGATAGTTTGACTTCTTCTTTACCAATTTGGATGCCTTTATTTTCTTTTTGTTGTCCGATTGCTGAGGCTAGGACTTCTAGTACTATGTTGAATAGCAGTGGTGATAATGGACATCCATGCCGTGTTCCTGACCTTAGCGGAAAAGCTTTCAGTTTTTCTCCATTGAGAATGATATTTACGGTGGGTTTTTCATAGATGGCTTTGATAATATTGAGGTATGTGCCCTGTATCCCTACACTTTGGAGAGTTTTGATCAGGAAGGGATGCTGTAGTTTGTTAAATGCTTTTTCAGCATCTATTGAGAGTATCATATGGTTCTTGTTCTTTCTTTTATTAATGTGTTGTATCACATTGATTGATTTGCGGATGTTGAACCAACCCTGCAGCCCTGGAATAAATCCCACTTGATTGTGGTGAATAATCCTTTTAATGTACTGTTGAATCTTATTGGCTAGTATTTTGGCGAGAATTTTTGCGTCTGTGTTCATCAAGGATATTGGTCTGTAGTTCTCTTTTTTGGTGGGATCCTTGTCTGGTTTTGGGATCAAGGTGATGCTGGCTTCATAAAATGAGTTTGGAAGTTTTCCTTCCGTTTCTATTTTTTGGAACAGTTTCAGGAGAATAGGAATTAGTTCTTCTTTAAATGTTTGGTAGAATTCCCCTGGGAAGCCGTCTGGCCCCGGGCTTTTGTTTGTTTGGAGATTTTTGATGACTGTTTCAATCTCCTTACTGGTTATGGGCCTGTTCAGGTTTTCTATTTCTTCCTGGTTCAGTTGTGGTAGTTTATATGTCTCTAGGAATGCATCCATTTCTTCCAGATTGTCAAATTTGTTGGCGTAGAGTTGCTCATAGTATGTTCTTATAATTGTCTGTATTTCTTTGGTGTTAGTTGTGATCTCTCCTCTTTCATTCATGATTTTATTTATTTGGGTCCTTTCTCTTTTCTTTTGGATGAGTCTGGCCAGGGGTTTATCAATCTTATTGATTCTTTCAAAGAACCAGCTCCTAGTTTCATTGATTTTTTCTATTGTTTTTTTGGTTTCTATTTCATTGATTTCTGCTCTGATCTTTATGATTTCTCTTCTTCTGCTGGGTTTAGGCTTTCTTTCTTGTTCTTTCTCCAGCTCCTTTAGGTGTAGGGTTAGGTTGTGTACTTGAGACCTTTCTTGTTTCTTGAGAAAGGCTTGTACCGCTATATATTTTCCTCTCAGGACTGCCTTTGCTGTGTCCCACAGATTTTGAACTGTTGTGTTTTCATTATCATTTGTTTCCATGATTTTTTTCAATTCTTCTTTAATTTCCTGGTTGACCCATTCATTCTTTAGAAGGATGCTGTTTAGTCTCCATGTATTTGGGTTCTTTACAAATTTCCTCTTGGGATTGAGTTCTAGCTTCAGAGCATTGTGGTCTGAAAATATGCAGGGAATGATCCCAATCTTTTGATACCAGTTGAGACCTGATTTGTGACCCAGGATGTGATCTATTCTGGAGAAGGTTCCATGTGCACTAGAGAAGAATGTGTATTCTGTTGCTTTGGGATGAAATGTTCTGAATATATCTGTGATGTCCATCTGGTCCAGTGTGCCATTTAAGGCCTTTATTTCCTTGTTGATCTTTTGCTTGGATGATCTGTCCATTTCATTGAGGGGAGTGTTAAAGTCCCCTACTATTATTGTATTATTATTGATGTGTTTCTTTGATTTTGTTATTAATTGGTTGATATAGTTGGCTGGTCCCACTTTAGGGGCATAGATATTTAAAATTGTTAGATCTTCTTGTTGGACAGACCCTTTGAGTATGATATAGTGTCCTTCCTCATCTCTTATTATAGTCTTTGGCTTAAAATCTAATTGATCTGATGTAAGGATTGCCACCCCAGCTTTCTTCTGATGCCCATTAGCATGGTAAATTGTTTTCCACCCCCTCACTTTAAATCTGGAGGTGTCTTCGCGTCTAAAATGAGTTTCTTGTAGGCAACATACTGATGGGTTTTGTTTTTTTATCCATTCTGATACCCTGTGTCTTTTGATTGGGGCATTTAGCCCATTAACATTCAGGGTAACTATTGAGAGATATGAATTTAGTGCCATTATTAGCCTGTAAGGTGACTGTTACTGTATATTGTCTCTGTACCTTTCTGATCTACTACTTTTAGGCTCTCTCTTTGCTTAGAGGACCCCTTTCAATATTTCCTGGAGAGCTGGTTTGGTGTTTGCAAATTCTTTCAGTTTTTGTTTGTCCTGGAAGCTTTTGATCTCTCCTTCTATTTTCAATGATAGCCTAGCTGGATAGAGTATTCTTGGCTGCATGTTTTTCTCATTTAGTGCTCTGAATATATCATGCCAGCTCTTCCTGGCCTGCCAGGTCTCTGTGGATAAGTCTGCTGCCAATCTAATATTTTTACCATTGTATGTTACAGACTTCTTTTCTCGGGCTGCTTTCAGGATTTTCTCTTTGTCACTAAGACTTGTAAATTTTACTATTAGGTGACGGGGTGTGGACCTATTCTTGTTGACTTTGAGGGGGGTTCTCTGCATCTCCTGGATTTTGATGCTTGTTCCCTTTGCCATATTAGGAAAATTCTCACCAATAATTCTCTCCAATAGACCTTCTGCTCCCCTCTCTGTTTCTTCTTCTTCTGGAATCCCAATTATTCTAATGTTGTTTCGTCTTATGGTGTCACTTATCTCTTGAATTCTCCCCTCATGGTCCAGTAGCTGTTTGTCCCTCTTTTGTTCGGCTTCTTTATTCTCTGTCATTTGGTCTTCTATATCACTAATTCTTTCTTCTGCCTCATTTATCCTAGCAGTGAGAGATTCCATTTTTGATTGCACCTCATTAATAGCTTTTTTGATTTCAACTTGGTGAGATTTTAGTTCTTTAATTTCTCCAGAAAGGGCTTTAATATCTCCAGAGAGGGTTTCTCTAATATCTTCCATGCCTTTTTCGAGCCCGGCTAGAATGTTCAGAAACGTCATTCTGAACTCTTGATCTGACATATTACCAATGTCTGTGTTGATTAGGTCCCTAGCCTTCAGTACTGTCTCTTGTTCTTTTGTTTGTGGTGATTTTTTCCGCCTTGTCATTTTGTCCAGATAAGAGGATATGAAGGAGCAAATAAACTACTAAAAGGGTGGCAAAGACCCCAGAAAAATGCGCTGTAACCAAATGAGAAGAGACCCCTAATTGTGGGGGGGGGCAGAAAGGTGATAAAAAGAGGTTCAGAAAAAAAAAGAAAAAAATTTAAAAAAATAAAACAAATAAAGAAAAAATATAAAAAAGAAAGAAAAAATATATATATTTAGATAAGCTAGTCAAAAAACGTTAAAAAAGAAAAGGGTAAAAGTTTTAAAAAATTTAGCAGAAGAAGAAAAAAGAAAAAAGAAAAAAAAAATTGAAGTAGCCGCAAGACTAAAGAATCATGGGGAGAAAGCCATGAGTTCTGTGCTTTGCTTTCTCCTCCTCTGGAATTGCGCTTCTGTCTTAGGAATTGAACCTACTTTCCTTGATAGATGAACTTCGTCCTGGCTGGATATTTTGTTGATCTTCTGGGGGAGGGGCCTGTTGTAGTGACTCTCAAGTGTCTTTGCCCGAGGCGGGATTGCACAGCCCTTACCGGCAGCCAGACTAAGTAATCGGCTCGGGTTCGCTTTTGGGAGCTTTTGTTCCCTGAACGCTTTCCGTAGAGTTCCGGAGGACGGAATGAAAATGGCGGCCTCCTAGTCTCCAGCCCGGAGGAGCCGAGAGCCCGGGGCCCCACTCCTCAGTGCGCCCCCAGAGGACAGCACCCAATCACTCCCGTATCCCCAGCCTCTAGCCGTGCTCCGAGCTCACCCAGCCAGCGACCAGTTCAAGGTAACCCCGAGCTGAGAGTTCAGTCCTCGGCTCTGTCTCTGCAGCTGGCTTCTCCATTCTAATACCTGCGAGCTCTGCGACACTCCGACACCCCCGATCCTTCTGTGACCCTGCGGGACCTGGGGCCACGCTGACCCCGCGTGGGCTTCACCCTGGTTTAGCCTCTGGAGCAATGTCCCTCAGTGGAACAGACTTTTAAAAGTCCTGATTTTGTGCTCCATTCCTCTGCCGCTTGCCGGGAGCCGGCCCCTCCCCCCGCGGTCTATCTTCCCGTCGTTTTAGATTCACTTCTCTGCCAGTCCTACCTTTCAGAAAGTGGTTGATTTTCTGTTTCTAGAGTTGCTATTCTTCTTCTCTTTGCTCTCCCGTTGGATTTGTAGGTGTTTGCAATGTTTAGATAAGCTATCGAGCTGATCTCCTGCTACCTGATGTATTCTCAGCCTGCTACTTCTCCACCATCTTGACTCCTCTCCAATAATAATAAATTCTTAAAGGTATAAAACATATGTTAAGATTCTGATGTTTTGTTTTTTATATTGTTTTTATGAGTCCTTTCCCAGATACACATTCTATAAATAGTTTGTCATAGTCTGTCAATCACTTACTTGTTTTCTTATTAGTGTCATTCTTTACTTAAAATTTTTATTGAGATAGGGGCACCTGGGTTGTATAGTCAGTTGGGGGTCATGACTCTTGGTTTCAGCTCAGGCTATGATCTCATGTTTGTGAGATCAAGCCCCTTATAGGGGTCCATGCTCAGTGCAAAGTTTGCTTGAGTTTCTCTTTCCCTCTCCTTCTGCTCCTCCCAACCACGAGCTCTCTTTCTTTCTAAAATAAATCAATAAATCTTTAAATCAGTTTATTGAGGTAATTGCAGAATCATGGATAATTGTAAGAAATAATATGGAAAGATAATATTAAACATTTACTTGGTTTCTCCAATGGTAAAATCATGCAAACTTAGTGCAATAAAACAACCAGGATATTCACATTGATAGAGTCAAATATATTTTCATCAAAAGGAAATGTCTCTCATCCTTTTTTGAATAATATGTTTAAATGGTATTGTGTTTCCTTTTTTTCCTACACCTTTCACCCATTTCTCCTATTCTTTACCACTTGCCTCTGGCAACCACCACTCTGTTCTCTGTATCTATATGCTTGTGTGTGATTGTGTGTATGTGCTTGTGTGTTTAGATTTCACATTATAAGAGAGACCGTATGGTCTTTCTCTGACTTATTTAGCATAATGCCTTTGAGCTCCATCCATATAGTCACAAATAGCAAGATTTCATTCCTTCTATAGCTGAATATTCATTATGTATATGTAACAGAATTTCTTTATCCATTCACCCAGTAATGGACACTTAGGTTATTTTTAAATCTTGACTATTGTAAATGATGCTGCAGTGAACATGAGTGTGTGTAATTTTTTTTAAGTTAGCATTTTCAGTTTCTTCAGGTAAGACCCCAAAATTAGGACTGCTGGATCATATGATAGTATATTTTCAATTTTTTGAGGAACACAATACTGTTTTCCATAGTGGATGCACCAAAGTATATTCCCAATGGTGTACAAGAGTTTCCTTTTCTCCACATTCTTGCAAACACTTGTTATTTCTGTCTTTTTGATCACTATTCCAATGGCATATGGTATCTCATTATGATTTTAATTGGCATTTCCCTGATAATAAATGATATTGAGCATCTTTTAAAACATGTGTTGGCTATTTGTATGTCTTCTTTGGAAAATTATCTATTCATAATTTCTGTCCTGTTTTTAATTCAACAGTTTACTTTTTGCTGTTGAGTCACATAATTTCCTTTTTTTTTTCATTTTATTTTATTTTATTTCTTTTCAGTGTTCCAGAATTCATTGTTTATGCACAACACCCAGTGCTCCATGCAATACATGCCCTCCATAATACCAACCACCAGGCTCACCCAACCCCCTAACACTCTCCCCTTCAAAACCCTCAGTTTGTTTCTCAGAGTCCATAGTCTCTCATGGTCTGTCTCCCCCTCCAATTCCCCAAAACTCACTTCTCTACAACTCTCAGTGTCCTCCGTGTTATTCCTTATGCTCCATAAGTAAGTGAAACCATATAATTGATTCTGTCTGTTTGAATTATTTCACTCAGCATAATCTATTTCAGTCCTGTCCATGCTGATACAAAAGTAGAGTAGTCATCTTTCTTATGAAGGCATAAAACTCCATTGTATATATGGACCATATCTTCTATATTCATTTATCCATTGAAGGGCATCTTGGTTCTTTCCACAGTTTGGCAACTGTGGTCATTGCTGCTATGAACAATGGGGTACAGATGACCCTTCTTTTCACTACAACTGTATCTTTGGCTGAATACCCAGTAGTGCAATTGCAGGGTCATAGGAAAGCTCTATTTTTAATTTCTTCAGGAATCTCCACACTGTTTTCCAAAGTGACTGCACCAACTTGTATTTCCACCAACAGTGTACAAGGGTTCCCTTTTCTCCACATCCTCTCCAACACTTGTTGCTTACTGTCTTGTTAATTTTGGCCATTCTAACTGATGTAAGTTTGTATCTCAATGTGGTTTTATTTGAATATCCCTGATGGCTAATGATGATGAAGATTTTTTCATGTGTCTGTTAGCCATTTGTATGTCTTCTTTGGAGCAGTGTCTGTTCATGTCTTCTGCCCTTTTTTGAGGTGATTATCTGTTTTGTGTGTGTTGAGTTTAAGGAGTTCTTTATAGATCTTGGATATGAGCCCTTTTTCTGTAGTGTAATTTGCGAATATCTTCTCCCATTCCGTGGGTTGCCTCTTTGTTTTGTTGACTGTTTCCTTTGCTGTGCAGAAGTTTCTGATCTTGATGCAGTCCCAAAAGTCCATTTTCCCTTTTGCTTCTTTTTTTTTTTTTTTCCCGCTTTTTTTTTTTTTTTTCGCTTTTGCTTCTTTTGCCTTTGGAGACATGTCTTGAAAGAAGTTGCTGTGGCCGATGTCGAAGAAGTTACTGCCTATGTTCTCCTCTAGGATTTTGATAGATTCCTGCCTCACATTGATGTCTTTTATCTATTTCGAGTTTATCTTTGAGTGTGGTATAAGAGAATGGTCGCGGTTCATTCTTCTACACATAGCTGTCCAATTTTCCCAGCCAAATATTCAAAGAAATAATGCCTATTCTCCTGAAGCTGTTTCAAAAAGTAGAAACAGAAGGACAACTTCCAGACTCTTTTTATGAAGCTAGCATTACCCTGATCCCCAAACTGGACAAAGACCCCACCAAAGAGGAGAATTTCAGACCAATATCCCTGATGAATATGGATCCTAAGATTCTCAATAAGATCCTAGTTAATAGGATCCAACAGTACATTAAAAATATCATCCACCATGACCAGGTGGGATGTATCCAGGGGATGCAAGGGTGGTTCAACTTTCACAAATCCATCAGCTCCTGGGATCTTGCTTTTTAGGAGGATTTTATCACTGCTTCAATTTCATTACTAGATATTGGTCTGTTCAGATTTTCTATTTCTTCCTGATTCAGTTTTGGAAGTTTATACATTTCCAGGAATACATCCATTTCGTCTAGGTTGCTTAACTTATTGACATGTAGCTGTTGATAATAATTTCTGATGATTGTTTCTATTTCCTTCATGTTAATGGTGAGCTATCCCTTTTCATTCGTAATTGTATTTTTTGGGGTCCTCTTTCCTTTCTTTTGGATTAGTTTGGCCAATGGTTTATTGATCTTATTGATTCTTTCAAAAAACCAGCTTCTAGTTTTGTTGATGTGTTCTACTGTATCTCTAGTTTCTATTTCATTGATCTCTGCTCTAATCTTGATTATTCCCCTTCTTGTGTGTGGGGTTGGCTTAATTTATTGTTGATTCTCCAGTTCTTTAAGGCATAAAGAGAGCTGGTGCATTCTTTGAGGGAGGGTTGGATGGCTATGTATTTCCCCCTTAGAACCACATTCACTGTATCCCATAGGTTTTGGACCAAAGGGTCTTCATTCTCATTGTTTTCCATTAATTGTTTAAGTTCTTCTTTGATTTCCTGGTTGATCCAAACATTCATAAGCGGAGTGGTCTTCATCTTCTAAGTGTTTAAATTCCTTCCAAATGTTTTCTTGTGATTGAGTTCCAGTTTCAAAACACTGTGGTCTGAGAATATGCAGGAATAATCTCAATCTTTTGGTATTAGTGGAGCCCTGATTTATGACCCAGTATGTGGTCTATTCCTGAGAAAGTTCCATGTGCACTCAAGAAGAATGAGTATTCTTTGTTTTAGGGTAGACTGTTCTGTATATATCTATGAGGTCCATCTGGTACAATGTGTCATTCAATGCTCTTGTTTCTTTATTTCTTTATTGATTTTCTGTTTGGATGATCTGTCTATTACTGAGAGTGGCATATTAAGATCCCTGAATAAATGTATTCATATCAATATGACTCTTTACCTTGATTAACAGTTTTTTTTTATGTAGTTGGCTGCTCCCATATTGGGGGCATAAATATTTACAATTGATAGATCTTCTTGGTGGATAGACCCTTTAAGAATGATGTAGTGTCCTTCTTTATCTCTGACTATGGTCTTTAGTTTAAAATCTAATTTATCTGATATAAGAATTGCTACCCCAGTTTTTTGTTATTGTTTTTATGGTTTTGTTTTTGTTTTTGTTTTTGTTTTTGTTTTTTTGAGGCCCATTGACATGAAAATGCTTCTCCATCCCTTCACTTTCAGTCTGGATGTATTCTTAGGTTCAAAATAGGTCTCTCATAGACAACATATGGATGCGTTGTCATTTTATCCAATCTGCAACCCTGTGCCATTCTATGGGAGCATTTAGGCCATTCTTGTTGAAAGTGATTATTGAGAGATACGTTTTTATTGACATCATGTTGCCTGTGAAGGCCTTGTTTCTATAGATTGTCTCTGTAAATTTCTGTTCTATGACACTCTTGGGTTTTTTCTTCTTTTTTAGAAACCTCCTGAATATTTCTTGTAGTGCCAGTTTGGTGGTCACATACTCTTTTAAACCTTGCCGGTCTTGGAAGCTCTTCATCTCTCCATCCATTTTGAATGTCAACCTTGCTGGATAAAGTATTCTTGGCTGCATGTTCTTCTCATTTAGTGCCCTGAATATGTCTTTCCAGCCCTTTCTGGCTTGCCGGGTTTCTGAGGATAGGTCTGACATTATTCTGATGGATCTTCTTCTGTAGATAAGAAATCTTTTCCCCCTAGGTGCTCTGAAAGACTCTTGTCTAAAATTGTGATTCATCAGTTTCACAATCAAGTGTCTCAAGGTCTTTCTATATTCATTGATCTTGGGGGGCAGTCTTTCTGCCTCTAGGACAGGAATGCTGGTTCTATTCCCCAGGCTGGAAAAATTTTCATGGAGAATTTTTTCAACTATATCTTCTAGTCTTCTTTCTTTCTCCTCCCCCACAGGGATTCCAGTAATTCTGACACTGGAACATTTCATGCCATCATTTATTTCCCTAATTCTGTTTTCATGACTTCTAAGCTATTTGTTCCAAGCCTCCTCCTGATCCTTTTTCTTAACAGTTTGTCCTCTAGATCACTAATTCTATCTTCTGCCTCGGTTATGCTATCTGGTAGAGAATTTAGATTAGATTGGATTTCACTGATAGCATTTTTAACTTCTTCCTGGGTGACTTTCACTTCTGCCCTAATTGATTCCATGTTGTTATTAATGTTTTTTTCTAACCTAGCCATTGTCTGGATGATTGTTACCCTGATAATTCCCTTAACAAAATACTGTTATGTCCATATCCAATAGTTGTGGTGGAGAGGGCACAGTCTCTGCATGTTTCCTCTGTTGGATGTTCCTCCTCCTAGTCATTTTGGTGAGAGGTGGTTTAGGGGATGTGTAGCTGAATATATCAACCATGATCCAGCCAAGGTTCACCAAGGAACACTACTGAGCAATATGAAGTCACCACCAAAAGGAAATGAAAAAGGAAAAAAGAGAGAGAGAGAGATAGACAGAAAAAAGAGAGAGAGAGAGAGAGAGAGAGAGAAGACCCAGCCAGAATGAGCCCCAAAGGTAAGATTTATAAGGTTTACAAACAAAAAGGACAAACAAAAAGACTGACAAAAGTAAGTGACAAGAAAAAAAAAAATGAACCCAGTCAAAATGAACCCCAAGTATAAGATATATGTAATACCAGAACAAAAACAAATACACAGAAACACTGACAGAAGAAAAAGATTGGAGAATTGTTATAAATAATCAGTGTGGGTGAGGAAGGTTATTTTGATTCTTCCTGGGTGTATCTTGATATCTTTGTTAAAGGACTCAACTTTCCAGATATAAAGGGGTATTAAAACTGGTTTATATATAGGGTTAGTATTGATTAGGGAAAGAGGATTACCTTGAAGTTTATATCTATATGTATATTAAGAAAAAATAGAAAAGCAAAAGAAAAACACAGGTATATGTATGAAAAAAGTTCAAATTAAAAGGTTACTATGGAAAATGTTATATTGAACCCCTCATTGTAATGGTAAATAGGTTAAAAAATTAAAAAGAACAAGAATAGTGAGAATGAATTAAAAATAAAAGTTGTGGGGTACCTGGGTGGCTCAGTGGGTTAAAGCCTCTGCCTTTGGCTCAGGTCATGATCCCAGGGTCCTGGGATCGAGCCCCACATCAGGGTCTCTGCTCGGCGGGGAGCCTGCTTCCCTTCCTCTCTCTCTCTGCATGCCTCTCTGCCTACTTGTGATCTCTGTCTATCAAATAAATAAATAAAATCCTTAAAAAAATAAAAATAAAAGTTGTCTCTATGAAATATACAGGTTTTAGGGTGATGCTGGGAACTTAATTTATTGTTTTCCCCTGATATTAAGGTTTTACAGTTTTAAGGGGACGCTGTGGAGGGGAATGCAGTTCAGACCCCCACCGCACAGTGAGTGTGCAGAGTGCAAAAGGCTGTGGTACTAGAGAGCACCAACTGGCATGCACACCAGACTCCCTCACAGGTGCCAGCAGAAGTGTGCCTAGCCCAGCGCTGGTACAAGCAGGGGAAATCTGGAAAACCAGCGGCTCAGGGACCACAGCCTGGGGAGGGGGGGCAGTTCACTGCACTCTCTCTGGCATGGGTAGTCACCAGTGATGGCTGTCCTGGGTCTGTGGGCTTAGGCCTGTGACCGCCCAATTCCACAAGTTACTCCTCAAGGTCTTTTGCTCCTTTTGAGTACTTTTAACCAGACTCCAAGTTAATGCTGGTCCTCAACCATAGAGTACTCTCATATTGGGGCATTTCTTTCCAATGGGTCGCTTCTGGTGTCCCCCCCTCCCTTATGTTCATCCTCCAGTATCAGTCCAATTCCCACTCTGCTTCATCTCTCTACTGGAGTCTTCTGCTGCCATAGAGACCCAGAAGTATATAATCCTGCATTTCAGGCTGGTTTCATGGGTGTTCAGAGTGTTCTGATAGATAATTAGCTCACTTTATGAGACCAATTGAAACTTGGTCTCCTACTTTTCTGCAATCTTGCCCCTCCTCCCAAGGCCAAGTCACATAATTTCTTTATATATTTTAAATATTACTACCTTATCAGACAAGCGATTTATAAATATCTTCTCACATTCAGTGGGTTGTCTTTTGATTTTTTGGATGATTTCCTTTGTTGTGCAGAGGCTTTTGAATTTGATGTAGTCCCACTGTTTATTTTTGCTTTTGCTTTAAAAAAAGTTTTTTATTCAAATTCTAGTTAGTTAAATACAATGTAATATTAGTTTCATGTGTACAATACAGTGATTCAACATGTCCAAACAATACGCATGCTCATCCCAGTGAGTGAATTCCTTAATCCCCACCGCCTATTCAACCCATCCCCACCCACCACCCTTCTGGAAACCATCACTGAGTTCTCCATGGTTAAGAGTCTATTTCCTGGTTTGCTTCCCTCTCTTTTTTTCTGTTTTCTTTTTTTTTCTTAAATTCCACATTTAATTGAAATCATATGGTGTTCATCTTTCTCTGACTGATTTATTTCACTTAGCACAGTATGTTCTAGCTCCACCCATGTTGTAAATGGCAAGATTTCATTCTTTTTTTGTGGCTGAGTAATATTCGTGTGAGTGTGTGTGTGTGTGTGTGTGTGTGTGTGTGTGTACATCTTCTTTATCCATTCACCAGTCAATGAACACTTGGCATGTTTCCATTTCCAGTTTGGCTACTGTTGATAATGCTGCTATAAGCATTAGGGTGCATGCATCCCTTCAAATTAGTATTTTTGTATTCATTAGGTTAATACCTAGTAGTGCAATTGCTGGAGTGTAGGGTAGTTTTATTTTGAACTTTTGGGGAACCCTCCATACTGTTTTCCAGAGTGGTTGCAACAGTTTGCATTCCCAACCAACAATGTAGGAGGGTTCTTATTTCTCTACCACCTTGCTAACACCTGTTGGTTCTTGTGTTGTTGATTTTAACCATCCTGACAGGTCTGAAGTTATATCTCATTGTAATTTTGATTTGTATTACTTGATTATGAGTGATGTTGGGTGTCTTCTCATGTGGTTGTTTGCCATCTGTATGTTTTCTTTGGAAAAATGTCTATTCATGTCTTCTACTCATTTTTTAACCAGATTACTTGTTTTTTGGGGTGTTGAGTTTGTTAAGCTCTTTATAGATTTTTGGATACTAACTCTATTAGATATGTCATTTGTAAATATTTTCTCACACTCCATAAATTGCCTTTTAGTTTTGTTGATTGTTTCCTTCACTCTACAGAGCTTTTTATTTTGATAAAATTCCAATAGCTTATTTTTGCCTTTTTACCCTTGCCTCAGGAGACATATCTAGAAAAAAGGTGCTAAAGTTAATGTCAAAGAGGTTATTGCCTGTGTTCTGTTCTAAGATATTGATGGCTTCCTGTCTCACATTTAGGTCTTCCATTCATTTTGAATTTAGTTTTGTGTATGGAATAAGAAAGTAGTCCAGTTCCATTGTTTTGCATGTGGCTGTCCAGTTTTCCCAACTCCATTTGTTGAAGAGACTGTTTTTTCCCATTGGATAATCCTTCCTGCTTTGTCCAAGACTGACTATAGCTATGGGCTTATTTCTGGATTTTCTATTCTGTTCCATTAATCTATGTGTCTGTTTTTGTGTCAGTATATCCTGTTTGATCACTACAGCTTCGTAATATAACTTAAAGTACAGAATTGTGATCTCCCCATTTTTGTTTTTCTATTTCAAGGTCATTTTGGCTATTCAGGGTCTTTTGAGGTTCCACACAAATTTTAGGATAACGAACATTTATTTCTATTTGTTCTATTTGGACATTTAACTGAAGTGAAGTGACTATGGATATATTCCATAATTTGATGCCAATGAACCTTTTACAATGTTGCATTTATTAAGTCTTCAAATATCTAGGGAAAAAATAAACAGTGAGATTAGAAGTATATTTTTGATGTTTAAGATTATAGAGTACCTCATATGAAAGTTTATTAAATAATATTTTAATCAATACTGATAAAGATATATACTTTATTTATTTAAGATTCTTCTGGTGATTTGTTAACAATTTTTAGATGGTAGCCTGTATATATATATATATATATATATATATATATATATATAACAGTGTATTTTTGAAGACTTATAAAGTTGTTTATACCTTAGATAATATTTCAAAAATGTTAAAATTAATAATCTGATATTCTTTATCAAAAATACATATATAAAATATAATAATATTATATGTCCAAAGTTTATCTATATGTGTTTGTACTATATATGTTTATGATGTACATACTATATATGAACTAGTCAGGGTTTATTTTCATTTGAATCAAAATAAAACTTTTATGAGGGAATTATTATGCATAAGTAACTACACTAGAATGAGATTAAATGATACATGGATATAAACACTACAAAGAATATAGTATATGAAGATTTTTTAAACTCCTGTTTTCTATGATTATATGAAATAACTTTTGAATACTGTTTAAAATTAATTTAGTTCCATGCAATAGACTGTGTCTGTCTTGAGCATATTGCTATCAGTTTTCATGGGGTATAATTTGCAGATACACATCAATAAAATTGATTTAATAATTGTTAAATGTACATTGTGCAACAATCATTTAAAGACAAGCTTTTACTGTACACTTGATTTTCAAACAAAATTTTATTTCACAGTACATTAATTTCTATTTTGCACTTCATCATTAACATACTTTCATTATTTCAATAAACAAAACTAAATATGGTATTAGCTGTTTGGCTCCATGCTTCAGTAATTTCACCAAACAGCTGGAAGAAAAATAAATGAATGTAGTAAACTATTGTTTTAATTATATTTATTGATTCCAGTGTGTTTAAATACTGATTTTTAAACAATAGTGTACTTTTGTCTATAAATTGATTAATGACTTATAATCTTGGTCTTGAAATAGTAGAATCTACAGCTGGCTAAGTAATGTGTTTTCTTACAAATTACTTAAAGTATAGATGCCAAATGCATTGCATTCTCCATTTAATAGGAGAAGTGGCTTGCCAAGAAGTCTTTTTATTACCAGCTATTCTCCATACTGATACAGCTGTCAGAAATGTAGCTATCCATTTCAAATTAGCTGCATCATAAAATGTAATCTCCAAACACAGAATGTCTACAAAAAGATTCTAAAATTTGAAATGTTATATGTGTTCTGATATTTTTTTTTCTGTAGGAATAGTTGAAGAAGTAAACTTACATTTATTGTTAAGCGTTTGCATAATTTTCACTATGATTTTGAATAATAGGAATATTCTGCATTGAATAACAATTAAGAATATTATGTAACCATAGGATTTTAATGTGCGGAGTTATGAAAATATACATCACTTGATAATGGATATAAAAACTTTATAACACTAAAATGTGTCTCTTTTCCTTGTCATTTCATGTTATGTAAAATGTTATATTTACTTAAGAAATTGTTATTTTTATGATCTCATTTTTGTTAAAAGGGTAATGATAAAAAGATATATTTAAGTTTTTATTTGTTTTGTTTTAATAATCTGGAGACTTATTTCTCTCTCACAGTAATTTGTAAAGGAGTGGATGGAAGATAGGTAACTTTCTTTCATATCTATCTATATCCACAACTATATCTAATATCTAGTCTTACTCTGGGGCAGTAGAAAGTGTTAAAGTTGTTAATTAATGAACTAGTTGAATTGAGAAAGTCTGTTTATAATCTTATCATAATTTCTTTTTTTTTAAATATATTTTTTTTTTATTTGACAGAGAAAGAGATCACAAGTAGGCAGAGAGGCAGGCAGAGAGAGAGGAGGAAGCAGGCTCCCTGCGGAGCAGAGAGCCCAATGCGGGGCTCCATCCCAGGACCCTGGGATCATGACCTGAGCCGAAGGCAGCGGCTTAATCCACTGAGCCACCCAGGTGCCCCTATAATCTTATCATAATTTCTAATTGCATTATCATAGGCTCCATAGTGTATTACTGACAGTGCACATTCTCATGTAGACATGTATACAGTTGGCTGTATATAAAGATGAACTAAATAGGGGCAAACTTCTAGTCTTAAGGATAAATTTGGAAGAAATAAAGTGTCTGACACTACTCAAATATTTAAAACTGATTTTCGAAAGGTGGTAAATGATTCCCTAATAAGGACTAAATGCCAGTTTTAAAAAAAAGTATAGAAACTAAACATCACTTCTTTTTATGTTTGTTTGTGTGAGGTAATATCTCATTGTGGTTTTTATTTGTATTTCCCTGATGCCGAGTGACGTGGAGCACTTTTTCATGTGTCTGTTGGCCATCTGGATGTCTTCTTTGCAGAAATGTCTGTTCATGTCCTCTGCCCATTTCTTGATTGGATTGTTTGTTCTTTGGGTGTTGAGTTTGCTAAGTTTGCAAATGACATATCAGATAAAGGGCTAGTATCCAAAATCTATAAGGAACTTAGCAAACTCACTC
Source organism: Meles meles (assembly GCF_922984935.1). NCBI lineage: Eukaryota > Metazoa > Chordata > Mammalia > Carnivora > Mustelidae > Meles > Meles meles. The sequence continues at coordinate 80,273,392 of NC_060067.1, read as the reverse complement.
TTTCTTTCTATAGCTCTATAAAGTTCCTTCTCTTACTCAAACTGTGTTATGGATGAAAGGTCTTTTTGAAAAAAATGTACAGACTTTTAAAGTTTAACATCTATTGAAGTTCAAGACTTCATGAATTATCATGCCTTTTTTTTAATCATGCCTTATTTTAAGGAGATATAATTGGCAAATAACATTATATTAATTTAAGGTGTACAACATAATGAGTTGACATGTATATACACCATGGAATGACCACTACAATAAGGTTAGTTAACATCTATCACCTCACATATTACAAATTTTTCTTGTGATGAGAACTTTTAAGATTAGTCTCTTAACAACTTTTAAATATATAACGCAGTATAATTAGGGTCACCAAACTCTACATTATATCCCCAGGAACTATTTATCTTGTAACTGCAAGTTTGTACTTTTTGACCAACTATCCCCTTATCTTTTGCCCCTCAACTCCTGGTAACCACCATTCTAATCTCTGTTCCTATGAGTTTGGCTTTTTAAACTTCCAAATATAAGTGACACCATACAGTGTTTATATTTCTGACTTAGTTAGCATAATGATTTTAAGTTCCATTCATGTCATCCCATGGGAAGAATGTCCTTATTTCTCATGACAGAAAATATTCTATTGTGTATATGTGTATATACATGCAATTTATTTTTTATCCATTCATCCGTTGATGAACAGATTGTTTCCATATCTTGGGTATTGTGAATGTGAATAATGCTGCAATGAGCAAAGGCATGCAGATATATTTGCAAGATTCTGTTTTCATTTCCTTTGGCTATATACTCAGAAATAGGATTTCTGCGTCATATATTACTTCTAACATTAATTTGTTGAGGAAGCTCCATACTGTTTTTCATACTGGCTGGATCAATTTACATCCCCATAAACAGTGTATAAGGGTTTGCTTTTCTTCTCTTCTCTTCTTTTCTTTCTTTTTTTTTTTTCTATATCCTTGTTAATACTTGTTATCTGTTGTCTTTTAGATAGTAGTCACTTTAACAAGAATGAGGTAATGCCTTCATTGTGGTTTTGGTTTGCATTTCCCTGATGATTAATGACACTGAGCACTTTTTTCATGTATCTGTTAGCTATTTGTATGTCTTTTTTGCAAAAAAAAAAAGTCTATTCCATTTTGTAAATCAGATTCTTTTAATTTTTAATTTCCATTGAGTTGTATGATTTCTCTATATATTTTGTGATATTAAGCCTTTGTCAGATTTATGATTTTCAAATATTTTCCCATTCTGTTGGTTACCTTTTCATTACTTTGATGTCTCCTCTGTTGTGCAACCTACATGAGTTTCTAATTCTCATTCTCATCTTTGCTCTGTTCTCACGCCATTTCTTACCATTTCTTTTCTTTGATAGGATGTCAAATGACTTTGATTTAAATAATATTTTCAATTTTTAAATGTTTCCTCAGTCTTCAGAATAGCAGTAAATCTACTACAATAATTGAATACTCAGTAAGAAGAAGTTGGATCATAGAGAAAAAATTTAATTTAGATTTTAATTTAGATAAGATATTGATAATTTTCTCAAGCTCTGTGTTACATGACCATCATTTGGGGAGGAAATGAATCCCTCATTAATTTCCAAAGAGATAAACATCACAGATATTCAGGTGCTTCTAAAAAATTATATTGCTATTATTTTTTAGTAGTACCTCTGCTAAAGAATTTGTTGACTTTGTGAGCACAGAAATACAATGAGACCAGAACAAATGAAAATGTTTTTGCAAATTTGGAAGTTAAATTTGAAAATATCAGACTAGACAATATAGGCTGCAATAAAGATAAATATGTAATTTTAATTGTATGAGAGGTAGTTCTAACTAAGGGTGAATAGGGAAAAAAAAGTGTTCTTTTACTTAAAATCATCAGCCAAGAAATCAGATAAAGTAGCACAGTTTTCTTTCTCTTCTTTCTTTCTTTTTTTTTTCTTTCCTTCCTCTTTCTCTCTCTTCCTATTTATATTTCTCTCATATTATATAGCTCTATAAAATTTCTTCATTCTCTTACTCAAATTGGTTTATGGGTGTAAAGTCACTTTGAAAAAAAATTATAGACTTTTAGAGCATAGCATCAATTGAATTTCAAAACTTCTCAGAATGCTCCCTTCCTTATGATTTTCTTAAGATATCTTCTGTATATGTTTTGCTTTAAATTTTTCTTCCCTGTTACATCCCCCAGATTCTAAACAAACTGAAATAGAATTTGAGAGTTATCTTATAAAAATAAAAATGCATTAAATGTAAAAAGATCAATAATGTTTTATACCACATAAGAAATGTTTTAAGGAATAAATATGTTAAAGAAAAAATGCAACACCTATGTTAGTATTTCATATGAGAACACTTAAATATGTATTTGCTCAAAATTCTATTTTAGTGCAGTTATATATGGATATTAGACTGAGCACTGGTGAGTTTCCAGGTGGTACTAGAATTAATTGACCTAATAAAGATGATATACTTATTGTTCAAGAACAGATACAAGACTTAAAGTTCCCAATACTGAGTTAGAGGACAACCAAACAAATTGTATAACTGTTTTAAATATGTATATTTCTCAAAATTACCACATTTAACAAAATTTGAAATAATATTTTGGGATACCAAAAAATAGTAATTATATTTTCCTTGTCAGAAAAAAATTGTAGAAGCTATCAAAAAATGTTTTTAGAAGAGCATTAACTCTGTTGGACACAGGAAGATAATAGAATTCTATAAAAACAGAAATACATAACAACAGATACAACTGCCTAAACTAACACTACTATACTTATTATAAAGGAGAAATTTGTGGAAATAATATGTTTATGTATAAATTTACAAATATCCATAGCAGACAATATTTTAAATATGTGATTAGAACCATTGTAATGTGCCTCACTGAGACAAACTGGTATATACATCTAATTTGGTAATTGCTTAGTTTTCCCGGTATAGTTTTTATGAATATTCCTTCCTTTTGGTACTTAAAACTGGAAAACAGAAGTCTAAATAAAAGCAAAACTCAATTACAAATAAAATAGTTTATTTTTAATTCAAACAAGAAAAAAAATTCAAAGGTATAAAGAACATGAAATACAGTTGGTCCTGCCCCTTTCACTTTCAGTACAGAAAAGGTTTCTCATCCCAAGGACTAAGATGAATCTCCTTAGAGGCCTACCACCTATCTCTTCTATCTCACTAAAAGAATTGTGTTTTTCACTCATGGAACAGAAAGAAGGAAAAGGATACATGAACAAAAATTAGGTTTGTTTGGGAAGACAAGAGTGGAATGCATTCTGGATAGGGAAATAAAAATGTCTCACATTTCTTAAAAAGAGCTTAGATTATGTTGTTTTATTTTCCTAAAAACCTCAAAGTCTCTTTGTTGCCTAAACTTAATAAAGTCTGGACAGTTAATATGACTTTCTATTGTTGCTATAACAAATTACTACACATTTAGAATCTTTAAAGAAAACAGTTTATTATCCATGGTTCTGTGTGCCATAGTCCAGCTATGAATCTCACTGGACTAAACCGTACACATTCCCTTTCTGGCCTCAGACTGTTAATACTCCTGCGACTGTCCAGGGTTAGGTGCCCCCACAATGATTTGAGTGAGTTGAGAAAGGTTAGACATTGAGGAAGATTGGGGTTTGCCTTATAGGTAGCCTGAGCCAGGCCCTTTAGGGAAGAGTCTGTGATGAGGGGCCTCTGGCACCTGGGCATCCAGGTCATTTTCATCCCAAGACACCTCTGTTGCACCCTTCGAAATCCAGAGATTTTTTTTTTTTTTTAATTTATTTATTTGACAGAGAGAGACCACAAGTAGATAGAGAGGCAGGCAGAGAGAGAGAGGGAAGCAGGCTCCCTGCCGAGCAGAGAGCCCGATGCGGGACTCGATCCTAGGACCCCGAGATCATGACCTGAGCCAAAGGCAGCGGCTCAACCCACTGAGCCACCCAGGTGCCCCGAAATCCAGAGATCTTGTGAGATCAGGCTTCCTCTGGGAAGAGTGGTGGAGGCAGCAACATCTTGGGCTTGATTCTGTCATTCTCTAAGCTTCCCCTGAGGCCCAGACCACTCCATCCTCTCACCGCCCCTCCATCAGGACCTGCATTTACTCCTCCCACAAACAGGAAGCTTTATACTGCCCCCTGAAGGCTCCAACTGCACCCTACCTACCTTTTAGGGAAATTCCACATTCTATCCAAATGGTACAAACTTAACTAAAGAGGCCAGCTCCCTCATCAAAAGACACTTTTTTTTAAAGTTCTTCCACAGTTTAAATTGAAAGACCAGGCCAAGATTATATCCTTTAATTTGCCTTTTTCTTGTTAAAATTCTTAGGGTTATTCACATGTATATTACTTAAAAGATCAAAAAAGAAAAAAGAGTTTAAACGCACAAATGCTCCTACATTTGAAATTAAAATTAAAGAAATTATCCTCCCTCATTTTTCTTTCTACTGATACAATGAAAAGAAGAAAAAGAGTTGGTGATATTTAAAATAAATAAAAATAAAATTAAGTCAAATACATATAACAGCATAAATCTCTTTTATATTTATAACTCTTTGACATCTGCCCAAGGTAGTCTTCCTGTTTAATAATAGATGGTAAATATTCAGTAACATATTTAGAAGAGATTGCTCCCATTTGATTAAAATCAAGAGATGTGAGCCTGTTGCTTTCTTTGATGAACTGATTTATCTGGTAGGAAGTAATGTGATGCACTTATGAACTATTTTTTAAACATTTTTATTACATCTCCAGTTTGAAAATAAGATGTTCTTGCCTTTCCCTTGTGATTTAGGATATGCCATCTGCTTTTCCATCATATGCAATCTAGATTTCTAACTATGAAACTGTATTCTTATTTACGCTCTTTCCTACAGTGTGATTAAAGACTATGTTTACACAGTCAGGGTTAAGCTTAAAAACTCTGCTGATTCCCCAGTATCAGCAAGGATACCAGTACCAGAATAAATTCATTAACTCTAAGCCCACTGCCCCTTGACAATCGACAAACCCTATCTTCAGATTCATCTCCCTTTCATGTTTTTAAACTCTAACTGTAAATAAGTTTTCACTTCTCCTTGACTCTTTGGTGAGTTTCAAAATTGTTTGCTTTTCTCCATAATATTTTTTTCTGTCTTATGATGTTTTTCTCCTAGTTTTCTATGAGAAAAATTACAAAATAAACTTACTATTCCTGTAATATGGTGCTTAACACTAATTTCACATCATTCAAGGAGGCATGGAATAGTAGAAAAATGACAGGCAGACCTTGAATGCCAACTGATTTTGTTTGCAAAACAAACCCTTCCAGTTTGTAGCTATATGACATTGGTCAAAGTATGTTACACACTATAGGAACTATTTTTTTCATCCATTATAAATGAGGATGAAAACACATTATGAAGATTTGTCATAAGTTTTCCCTAAGTGAAGATAAAATAAACACGACTCAATATTTGACTTGATAACAAAGAAATATTGATATTGATAACAAAAGAAATATATTTTTCTATTCTTGGTAGGAATGTTTCTGAGAGTTAAAAGAGATAATAGTTTGGATGCCCTGACAAAGAAGATACTCATAAAGTTAGTTACATTGCCGCCTCAACATTATTACATTGAAATAAACATCATTAGTTTTTTTTTCCACATTTCACTGTTCAAAATTCATCTAGAGTGCTGTGTCCATCCATATTCCTCTTCCCAAACTTAAATGTCTTCAACAAGAGCAACACTACAATTCCTCCTCTGTTTCAATCAGATACCCCTCTTAATATGATTTAGCAAGTGTATTACATTGTGAATTAAGCCATAAATAACATACTCTCTATAAAATTACAAGGGAAAATAAGAGAGGAAAATAAATTTGTAGAGGTGATGAAAAAGAAGGGATGATGATTTTGTTGTTGTTGATGATGATATTATGAAAGAGAAACAGAAAGAGTGAGAGTGTACTAGATACAGGATATGCATGGGCCAGAAAGAGAGCAAAGGGCAGAGAGAGGGAGAGAGACGGAGAGAAGCAAAGAATAAAGTATTAAGGTTGGTAGAGGTTTTTATCCAAAATTGATCATGGGTTCATAATGAGAATTTACAGTTTTCTTTCTTCATTCTCACTCTATCCATTGACATTCCTTCTAAATCTCAGATGTTAAGGTATTGACTCCCTGTGAAACTAATCCCTTTATTCTTGAATAGTCTGAATTTTGGTGGTCTTATCTATTTTTCAATTTGTATCTGCATTTGGGCTGCATTACTTAACTAAGGTCTGTGATCACTCTGTTACTGAGTCCATTATGGTCTGGAGACGGGGAGTTTTCTTTTTAAGTAATGTCAAATAATGTAAAAATGAATTTGACATATATTATTAATTATTTAATTAGAATTGCTTATGCCAGTGTTTGTTTTTCCCATTCATTACAAAGAATTAATAGTTGTATGCCTTGATTTATCATTACAAGTTGAAATCATATTTTCAAAACCTACACGGAAAGACTAATGCCTGCTTCCACACAGTTACAGTTGAGAGTAGATATTAAACTGAAATCCACTTCTGGTGTATCGGCACCATAAATATTTCATGAAAACACTTGAAGGAAGATAGGAATGATCCCTCTGTGTCCTGGGCAAGATTGCTCTTCTCAGATAATACCACTACATTCAGTATTTATTGGCTTTTATACAGATCAGCAAGGTTCCCAACAAGATGTTGTTCTGCTGACTGAATAACCTCGACTGCAATTGAATATATAATGATGGCTTGAGCATATGTGGCAACGTTCTTTTGGAAAACATTATGTTGAAAGCATTAGGAGGATTTAGTTTTTAAGGCCAAATGCATACCTCATTTTGCTTATACTTTTAGGTTATAGACAAATACTGAAAGGAAAGTAAATGTACAGTTTCTATAAAAAATGAATCGACTAAAATCTGAAGGAGTCAATTTCCTGATTGACATATATATATATATATATGTCAATATATATATATATATAGTATTATACTTTTTTATGTAAACTTTAAAAGAACTATTTTCGTATGATTAACTTCATTTCATACTTATACTATATTAAACTGTATTTATGTTTTTTAAAGAAAGACATTCTTTTTTGGAGCAGTTTTAGATTCACAGCAAAATTCAGCAAAAGGTGTGGAGACTTCCCCAGACGGCCCCTGTCCTCACTCATGCCAGGCCTCCTCAACTAGTAACACCCCTCCCCAGTGTGGTACATCTGCTTCAATTAATGATCTACATGAATACATCATTATCACCTATGAAGATTCATTTTTGGTGTTGTATATTCCATGGATTTGGATAAATATTTATACTAGTTTTAATTGTAAGAACCAATATTTAAAAAACAAGGACTCAACATTAAGATCATATACCTAAGCCTAAGTGACTGCCTTACACATAGTAGTTACACATTACATATTACTACCATGGGTAATGTATGATGATTTTTAAAATTAATGGAGTAGTATTTTACAAGGGTAAAGACTTCCTTGTAACTACTAAGTTAAACAATGTGCAAATGGAGATAAAACAATGCAATAACCATATAAATTTTCCTGTTTCTGATATAAAGAGGAAGTATTAAACAATTTTCACCAAATTAATACCATTTTTGTTATAATTAAATTAACCTCATTCTAACATGTTTTTCAAAGCACTTTTCTTTGTTTTCTCCAAGAAAATGGGCTAAATTTTGGAAAAGGTACAAGAAGTCTGATATGTCAAGTGACAATTTACTTCATAAGAAAGATTTAATGAAGATTTTGAAGGCAAAATTGATTATATTTTAGAGTATATTTCAACTCTAAATTATAAAATTGTATTTATTATCTCAGTGGTGATATTTTCTCTTTAAGTTACTCTTATATTCTGAAGAAATCTGTTTGAAGAAAATATATCTGATGTATATTATCATGATATAATAAATATAAGTAAGTTATATGGTTATAGGTAACCTAATTTGTCTTTGCCCTAATAAATTGTTCAAAGAAAATTATCTATAAAATCTTCATTGCAGTTTTCTCTATCAAAGATGAAATTTAGAAAAGAACTTTGGAAACCAAAGTAATTTATAAATACTCTAATTATAAATCCCCAATGTATAAAAAAATCCTTTGTAAAAAAAAAAATACACACACACACAAAAGCAAAAAACTAAGGAGTTTACATAAAGCATAATATTAGCAAAAACTTATTCAGCTTGAAGAAAGAAAATGTAAAGGCTGTGACAGTCAAAAGGGCATTGCCTTAGGTAGATTTAATTTAGTGACAATAAAATCATTAGTGGTTACAAAGTTTTTTAAGAAATTGTTGAATGTCAAATGTCTCTAGGCTCTTCAATTGCTTGGTTCATTCAAGGGTGAATGAGTTAAATACACAATATCTATGCTCCCTTGTTTTATTAGTTACTTGGATTTTATTTTTAGAAGGAGAAACTAAAAGCTGGCTTAGTTAAATTCATGAGGCAAACATTCATACATGTGTGTTTCGTCATGTATCTGTGGCTGTGAGTCCTCAGCACATATAAAATTGGACAAAGAAAAATATGTGACTACATGTTTTATTGAAAATCTTTTTTTAAATACCCATTAATAAAAAGAGTGTATAAAATACTCATACTTTAGTAAACTTTCAGATTTGTGCATTTTACTTTTGAATTTTATACACAATTTTACAAACGAGAAAATATAACCTATTGCTTTATCTAGACATTGAAGTATAATATTTATTGCTTACTGTGCTATGTGGCTTTCTTCTTTCTTTTTTCAGTATCACATAATGATTATGAGGTGTTTCTGCCAAAGCACAAGAATTGTAGGAATGCATTTCCCAGGCAGTGGATTTGTTTCCTTCTGCATCTGCCACTCTCAGTGGCTACGTTGCACCTGACCTTCTCCCAGCTTCCTGTTCAGCCACTTACCCCATCCAGGGAAATCTGGGATGGTGGTCTATCAAGGCAGCTCCAGGAAGGCTCTCTCCAGCATTGCCTATATTTGGTCTACAGAAAACAAACTCCCTTGCTCCTTTCTCCTCAGCCCCAATTTTTGTTTTGGGATTTGAAGCTTGCCCCCAGCTCAACCCTCTGTCTTGTGCTATTCTTCCACCTCAAGCTGAGTTGGCTTCAGCTCCCACATTATTGCTTATGCCACTCAGGTAGTCCTGGTGACATCCTGTCCTTTGACCTCAGTATGGAAGAAGCCCTTCCCTGGCTTTCTCCAGAACATTGTGAAAGATACCTTGGAACTGTTTCCAAAGGAGCTCTCTCTCCTGTTTTTCAACTAAGGTCATTTGAAAAGCTAATGATTAGTGTTCACTAAATGAGACAGAATTTCTTTTATAATTTTGTAGCACATCCTGCATAGATATCCTAACTCGCACAATAGGATATCAGGTAGTTGGCCCTATCTAACTGTTCTGACTTGAATCATTGACAAAATTCCTTACAATAAATTGTTGGCACACATGTAAAATTCTATGGCAAAGTTTTAATTACAAGTTTTTAAAAAATTAATTGATGACTTCATCAGCTAAAGGAATCACTAAAATGAATAGTTTGTACTACAAGCATGAAAAACTATAATCGATGTGACTTATAAAACATATTTTCCATTTACTTTTCCTACATGAAGCACTTTTAAATTTAAAGTTTATTATGTTTATGACCTATAGTCCAGCTGGGATATTTAAACATTTAAAATTTCTTATGTTAGTATTTAATATAAACACAATTGTCTGTATGACATCTAATCATATAATCTAAACAGCTTCCTGTTTTTAAATGTTTCAAAATGATTTTTTAATTAAGTGAGAGATATAACTTAAGACTCTGGTGGCATTATAGTCACTAATTTTATTTTTTTTATTTCTTTCTAATTTAAATTCAATTAGTCAACACATAGTAAATCATTAGTTTTTGATTTGGAAAACACTTCCTTCAAGATCCCTCTTTGGGAGAAAGTGACTGCTGCAGGGTCTGTATGGACAATACTAATTAACAAATATAATAATTTATTTTGAGAAAATGAGTATCAAATTTAGCCATGCAAGTGTTAGATTATTATGGAGCTTCATCATTTTTATACTGTTTTAATTTACATTGAATGCAAGAAAATGACAGTGTGGTAACAATAGTATGGAAATACACTCTCAAAATATACTCTCAAGATATTCCAAAACAATAGTATGGAAATACACTCTCAAAATAATTCTACAATGAATTTAGGGAAATAATTCAAAATAATCAAAAATATTCTGTATATAAATTTGTTTTATTTTTTTCTGTTGCTCAATTGTGAAAACTAGAAACTCAAATGAATATTGCTCTGCAATTTCAGTAATTTTTTTAAAGTGGCTTAAAGATGTAGACAATAAAATATTTGAGCTGTCAAGAAATTATGGGCATGAATCTATAACAATTTATTAGGACTTCAAGTGAGGCACCTGTGTGGTTCATTTGGTTAATCAGTCTGCCTTGGGCTCAAACACAGGACCCTAAGCGGTCATGATCCCAGCGTCCAGGGTTTGACCCCTGCATCAGGCTCCCTGCCCAGCAGGAAGCTTGCTTCTCCCTCTCACTCTCTATTGCATGCTCTCTGTCAAATCAATACATAAAATGTTTTTTAAAAAGTATATTAAGACCTTAAGTAATACAAAGAAGTAAATAGCTTATATAAACATATTAAATTTTAAAATTTAATTTTTTAATTAAATTAAATTTTTAAATTTTTAAATTTTAAATTCTTATTTTATACTATCACATTTTTAGTATATATGATTATATATACACATTTATTTGTATGTATATATACACATATTATTTTATGGTTACTTAATCCTTATTAATATCCAAAGAAAGTAAATAAATATTTCTTTTTTTTAAAGATTTTATTTATCAGATAGAGATCACAAGTAGGTGGAGGGGCAGGCAGAGAGAGAGGGGGAAGCAGGCTCCCTGCTGAACAGAGAGCCTGATGCAGGGCTCGATCCCAGGATGCTGGGATCATGACCTGAGCCGAAGGCAGAGGCTTTAAGCCACTGAGCCACCCAGGTGCCCCAATAAATATATTTCTTAAAATATTTTATAAATTAAAGAAATGATAAATTCGAAATCTAGTTTATTCTTTCTCTCCCAACATGCATATTTACAATCTTTTGTAGGAAAGATAAAGATAAGTCTCAGAGTGAAATGGGAACTCAACGGGAAGATAATCTGGTGTGTGCCTGTTAGACAAAGAGATTAATATTTTTCAAATATATCGATTTTCACAACCGGTATCTCATGACAGGCATATTTAGGCAACTCCTATATTAACTGAGTCACTAAAGTATTCAAACATGCATTTAAGTTCAAAACAATGATTGGAAAATACATAAAAAGAGTTATCATTTACACTGAACACATTATAGTCACATATATAGAGAGAGTGATTGAACACATTATAGTCAGTCATAAAATTACACACAAAACTAGTTGGAGGAAAGAATACAAACAAAACCAGTGAGTAATACAGACTTAACCAATGATTTTACTGAGGATATTCTAGGCAAAATTAAGGTTTATGTTATAGTTGTCTGCTTGATTATTAATTTTAATACTTAATATGAAATATCAGTATGTCTCAAAGTTGAAGATAACAATTCCTGAAAATCAAATTATAATAACTTTCCTATAATTATATAAAACCTTGTAGAAATCACTTATTATTGCTATTGATGACACATTCCAATGTACCTTTTTTAGTGTTTTGTATAATGTTATTATATTTCAAGTCATGCTTAAGTTTTTTAAGTTTTGGATATTTGCGCTTCAATGGACACTGGTCAGTGGGTTTGAGAATTTTTCACTTTGTGAAATGTGTTGGCTCTGGAAACTTTTTCCCAATGCTTTTTGTGAAGTCATATATCATTTTTCAAGTTTAACAATCTGTTAATGTTTACTGTGATAAACAGTTTATATCTAAGAGCAAAGTTAAATAGAACTCACGTATCTATTAATTGATCTCATTTTTCTATACTTTTACTATTCTTAAACTTTGTCTCCATAACACATATTCCCTATTAATTCTCTTAATAATTGTTTTCTATCCTTAAATTGTTTTATTTCTGCTTCATAGGGGTTTGTGAATATTTGTAGTAGTTTCTGGTACATAGACCTACAATGAAGCTGGATATTTGCTGACTGTTGGCGATTTCTTCAATTCAGATAATTATGTCACACTTTGTCTTTAGGCATAAAATTAATAGGTTAGCTCATATATTTAACAAATATTTAACAGTGATATTCTGTGTACCAGCTATTGTGGAGCTATAACTGAAAAAAAATTGTTTGCCTTTAAGGAATGCAAAAGTTGGAAGATGAATTTTAACATGTACACTTGAGATTGTCATATTGTATGTGTATGGTTTGCCCTTGTGATTAAATTGGTAATAACTAGAAGAGTTAATTTGAAATATACTCAATACTTCAATTCAGTAGTTAGTTCCATCTGTTTCTATTGATAATATACTTCAAATTTTAAAATACTCATACTTTGTTGTTCAGAATCAATGACTTATTTTTCTTTAAATTTCCTTAAGGTTAAACTTTTTCAAATGTATCTTCTAAGGATAAAAGCTTTAATTTTACTCTTCTCCTATCCCCCTACCCCCCCATAAGAGACTATGGACTCTGAAAAACAACCTGAGGGTTTTGAAGGGTCAGGGGTGGGAGGTTGGGGCAACCTGAGGGTTTTGAAGGGTCAAGGGTGGGAGGTTGGGGGAACAGGTGGTGGGTAATGGGGAGGGCACGTTTTGCATGGAGCACTGGGTGTTGTGCAAAAAGAATGAATACTGTTACGCTGAAAAAATAAATAAAATGGAAAAAAAAAGAAAAAAAAAGCTTTAATTTTAAAATTTCCTTTTTCAGTAGTCTTCTCATGTGAAAATAATATTATCATGATGTAAGAGAAGTGGTATTTGGGAATTCTAAAATATAAAATAGGTGAGTTTCCCGAATCATTATGTTAAATCATAGGCAAAGCAATTACTTCTCACCACAGGAGTAGCAGGTCATGATAATAGCTAATGACAGTTTATGCCTAATAACAAAAGTCACTTTGGCTATCTATTGCTGAATTAGAAAATAAACATATCCTTGCCAATTTATTGCTGACTGGTAGTTTTAATGTATTGGGGATGTTAAAGAGCTTTAAAAAAAGGGGGGAAGGATTATTGAAAAATAATGAAGTTTTGACAAGATATATGCCAAAGTACTTTTATTTTTCTCAAAAATATTCTTCGTAGAATCACAAAGCTTCGAGTTGGTGAAAATTAAAGGCTTATGACTTCCTGTTTTCAAAGACGTAGGTTTTGGAGCCCAGTAATACATCAAGTTGTCTCTACTATTGTTTGTCCACACCTCCTCCCTGGCCTTGCCTCTTCACTCCCAATTTGGGGAAGAAAAAAATAGTCCTTCCTTGGTAGATACATTAAATGTTCTTCTTATTGACAACAGAAGTAAGTAATTTTATGTTTTTTTCATTCTTAAGTGGAGAAGAGGAGGAAACTTGCCAGAATTTTTCTCCAGTAATTTGCTGAGTGGAAAATAGGTAAATAGTACTGATATATTTTAGTTTTTACACAATGCACAAATATAAAGTGGATAGAAATATATACATATGCATAAACAGCATGCTTGCATCAGTTCAAAATAATGTATTTCAAATTTTTAGCTTAAGAGTTTCAATATAGAAATGCATAAGTAAGATAACAAGTCAAGGTCCTGAGCTGAGTTCTGAGCTAACAGAGTCCTTTCCCTTAGTTCGTTAGTCAGGAGCTACTCCAGAACTTGCTGAGTTCTCAAGATGAATAAAAAGCTTCATTTTAGCACCCGCATTCAAGGAATACCCTTTGAATGCTTATTGTTAATGATATAATGAATAATCTTTTTTAAATTAATGAATAATCGTATAGTAATTGAACTGTTAAGAAAAATAAATATAATATTGTCCTGAATTAATTCTTTCTTGTCCTAAATATGTAATGATGCTAATTCTCTAGTTTCACCATTGGTATTTTCTCACCTGAAGAGTGAGCTATGCCTCTAGGTTGCCATCAAGTATAGCCCAATGTAGAATTTGTCTTGCTTTGCATGAGGCATAGTGATAATCCCTAAAATAATAGAAAAGAATACAGATAATGAAACCTTGAGCTAGGCATCATGTTGAACTTCTGACACATCTTCAGAACATTTTTTCCCTAGTTTAATTGAAATACAGAGTAAGGTAAACATATATATTTTGTGAATAAACATTTTGCTATGGATGGTAGAAAAATTATTTAATTAATGGAGATATTTAAGTATTAAAAAATACAATGTACAGCCACCTCCTAGATTGCAGAGACCCTGCAGAAATTCAGAGGCTTATACACAGTCTATCATAAAACAGTTATCTTAAATACATCTATTCCTGGAAAGATTTTGTTTAGTGCTTTACTTTTTAATCATCCGGTACAAGTGAATTGAGGTTATAATCCTGAAGTGTTTTCTTAGAGAACTTTTAAATATTATCACCATGAAATTAATTTCTCGGACTGAAAGGCAGGTAAAATATTTTAGGGTGAATGAATTCATTAACTTTTAGATTGCTTTCCTTGGAGTCAGAACTTTATTGAACAATTATACATTTTGCCAATTAGTTTTAGCATAGTGATTGATATTATGATACTTCAGAGATGCATTTATTCAAAAATAAAAAGTAAAGTAGTTTATTGATATATACTGCTAAAATTATAATAAAGTTGTTATAATCCTGATGAAAATATATACTATTATATACTATGTTAATTGTTGCAAGAATATAACCTAGTATTATATCACAAAAAATTCATTTAACAAAAAATTCAGTTAACAAATTCATAAACAACTGTTGCTATATTCATTGGATCTTAGCTCCTGTTTTCCACACCACTTCATTTCTGATAAAGAAGGGATAGTTCAATCAGCAGTGTATCTTTCTTTCTTTTTTCTTAGCAATGGTGTACTCATTCAATATTCCATTAGCTATGGTGCCAACCAGTGTCCTTCCCATTGACATTGTAAGATGACAGACACAATTTCCATCTTCCAATCTAAGACATACAGAACATTTTTTTCAACATTAATTATGGTAAAGTTACAATAAATTGTAAATTTTAGTAAGGTTGTATGTATTTTGATAGAAGAAATATAAACTATGTGACATTCCATCAGGGATTCTTTACTCCAAGAAGATTGTATACCCACACTTATGCTGAATTCTTACAGAGTTATAAGATCAGTATCAATATGTAATTAGCATTACAATGGTTTGTTTTTAGTCGATCATTTATCAAAATACCTCTTGTCAGGTTTTGGTTACATTATTAGGTGAAAAATTAAAATATTTTCTTTTTTTCTTGATTTTACAAAACATCAAAATTATAGTTAGAGGTTTTAAAATTTAGGACAAACTGTTATAAAGAATGAGTAAATTAATTAGTCTCGTTCTTGAAAGCAAAATTATAATCATGAATCCTAATTTGCAAAGAGAAAAGACAGAATTCTAAGACACAGAACTGTCAAGCAGTGGAATAGAATTCATCATCATGGAATAGTTTCCACAGAGGCTCAGTGACCATTGGCTAAATTTCAATAAGAGAATATTCTCACTAAGCATAGGGCTGGAGGGACCACATTGATCACTTTCAATTAGGAGTCATTTTCAAGCCCACTAGGGTCTCATCATTTCTATAGTCTATTTCAAATATGCAGACTTCTGAGCACGAATATGTGCAATCAATATTATTAGGTGCCTATGTTTTTAAGGATTTTATTGGACACCATTCATTGATTAATCAATACTTTCTTAGGTTATAGTTTGGTGTTCAATTTCCTGAATACTTTTTTTTTTTTTTAAAGGGGGAAATAATCCTTATGACAACAGATCTCCTCCTACGTTTTTTATAGTACTGATGCTGCAGGACTGACTTTATCAGTTTAAGGTGTTCATTATCAGTTACATATAGAGAGGGGCTTGTGGCAACCTGTTCCACTGTAGTCATCATGCTAGTCACTGGGGCTCTGAATTTTATTTACCCTTTTATGCTACATTCACAAGCACAGTGCCTTCAGATTCAAGCACATATTTCTAGGGTCTACCACATGCAGTTTTATGTAGGACATGATATAAAGTAAATGTGATATTCTTTTTTTTTTTTAATGATTTTATTTATTTATTTGTCAGAGAGAGGGAGCACATGAATGCACAAGCAGGGGGAGCAGCTGCACAAGCAGGGGGAGCAGCAGAGGGAGAGGAAGAAGCAGATTCTCTGTTGAGCAGGGAGTCCCATTTGAGCTCCATCTCAGGACTCAGGGATTCTGACCTGAGCTGAAAGCAAATGCTTAACTAACTGAACCATCCAGAAACCCCAGTGTGATATTCTTGTTTGTTTTAAATAAAGCAAGAGAATAATATCAACAAAATGAGAAAATGAGCAATAAAGTAAGAAAACAGAGAATCGGCAATAAAGAAGCAAAGGAAAAGAGGTACTTGTTAAAAATTAAAAAGCCCATATTCTTGTTAATACATAAGTAATACTATACTTTCATAGTAGCAACTTTCCAGCAATATACCCATCAACATGCACCTAAACCAATCTTAGTTCCATTCCCTTAGTTGGTGGAAATACACAGGAAAATAGA
Source organism: Meles meles (assembly GCF_922984935.1). NCBI lineage: Eukaryota > Metazoa > Chordata > Mammalia > Carnivora > Mustelidae > Meles > Meles meles. The sequence continues at coordinate 80,256,646 of NC_060067.1, read as the reverse complement.
AGCACTTAGTTTAAGTTTCTCTTGATCAATTTTCTCTGGCTCTGTTCAAAGTGATTTATTTATTTGATGTCACTGTCTCAAATGTTTTAACTATAAATTCCCCTAATAATTAATCAGTTAATGCATATACTTGTAAAAATATTTAGTTTATAAAATTACATGATCTATTTCTCCCCATCTTAATAGCATCCAGATGTAAAGTTATGTAAATAACAATCATTTATTGTATACTTATTCTGTGTTGAAAACAGAATACAGATGAGTTGGCATGAAAGGAAATTATAATAAATACAGGCTCCGAGTTCAAAGAACCTGTGATCTGTTTAGTAAAGTTACATGGATGCAAAATCACTAAAATGTAAATACCTTGATGAGAAAATAAAAATAACATTGTTTATCATAGAAAATCACTGTTTTTCAAAGGAAAAGCCATTAAATGTCAAGTTCAAGGTTATACTCTTTAGTCATAAAACTAAGGCCCTAATTATTAAGATTAATTCTCACCAAGAGATTTATTTTTTAAATTAATTAGATAGCGGGCTATGGACATTGGGGAGGGGAGGCGAACCATAAGAGACTATGGACTCTGAAAAACAACCTGAGGGTTTTGAAGGGTCAGGGGTGGGAGGTTGGGGGAACAGGTGGTGGGTAATGGGGAGGGCACGTTTTGCATGGAGCACTGGGTGTTGTGCAAAAAGAATGAATATTGTTACGCTGAAAAAATAAATAAAATGGAAAAAAAATGAAAAATAAAAGAGTATTGAACAATATTAAAAAAAAATTAATTAGAGTATAATTACAGTACAACAAATGAACAAACAACATGTACATAAATCTTTAATACTTTTCATACTAATTAGGAGATAATAAATTTTATAAATATTTGCACAAATATTAGGAATAATGCATATGAATAAAATATAATTTTATTCCTTGTGGAAAGTCAGTATGTGTGGCACTTAATCTAGGAGGAATATCTGCTATGTTAACTGACACAGTGTCAATGCACAGTCCCTTCAATATAGGAAGCTATAAAAGAAAATATTTAAGTCATGTTTACCATGCCATTTCCAATTTATGTGATAGGCATAAATTACCTTTGTACCTTCAGATGTTCATTCTCAGCTCATTGGCTTAAAGGTGCACATGGAATAGATGCCATGCTTCAAGTATTGGGGAAGTTCCATTTATGTAGGAATAAAGCTCTAAAAATATACAGTCTATAAAATACTTATTTTGAACAAGTTTTTAAAAAACATTTCCCCCTTAAATAAATTAAGTTTTAAGTCATTTACCAAACACTTAAATAGCAAATACAGACCTGGTCCAAGTATTAGAGATATAAATATACAAAGCATACATACAGGTATACATGTACTACAAAATTAATTCCCTTCAAAGAGCAGTCTGTTGGAAGACTGTGTGTGAGGGACTGATTAGAAAAAAATTTCCAAAACACTTATAAATAATGTATTATGGAAACATCTAAACCAGTCTTTTTAAATATGCAAAGAGCACCACTTGAAGGAGATCAAGGTGCTAATTGTAGGAATCATTTCTTCCAATTATTAGATGGAATCTTGAATGTGAATGACATTACCACTCACGGAGATAGTGTAGCATAATATTTAAAAGCCTTGGCACTGGTGGGAAGCAGACATTGATTTGAATCCTCTTGTAGATTTGTTCTGCCCATAGTCCTAAGACTCTACTACGTAACCTGTTCATCATACTCACAGTGGATTATCATAAGTGACTTGACCAATCAATCCACAGGTTGGTAAATGACTTAGTGCTATATCCCAAGATCCTTGCCCAGTGAGGACATGGAGACTTCAGAGGGAAGAAAAAGATCAATTCAAGTTTCTAGCAGAGTGTCAACAGAAAACCTAAGGGAAAGTGAGCAGCTTTTTGTTGTTGTACTTGCTCTGCTTTGATTTGTGAGGCAGGGTGGAAATTCAGAGAGAACTCTTTGTTAAGATGAGTTTCTTTAGTAGAAATCTATGAATTACTATTTGTTGATGTTATTATAGTTTATTGTAACTATTATTCTTAATGTTATTTTATTTAACAGGAAGGCATATAGTTAAGGTAATAATCTACTCCATGGAGATACTTTAGATCATGAATAAATTTCCAGTTCAAGTCTTTGTAGGAATCAGTGCATCCCAGAGTCTCCATTTCCCAGTAGGTCTTTTTTTTAGTACTTAGTGAAGTTTAGTCTTATGAGATAAATTCTTATCTTCCATTTTTCAGTTTTCATCAGTAAAATAAATGCCCCTCTCAACCTTTATTTGTAGGGCAACTAAAAATACTTAATGAACATAAGAAAGGCTTTGTTGGAAAGAATGAGAATTAGAAATGGTTATTGAAAGAGTATAAAAATCACTATAAAGTGCTATTTTAGTCTATAGATTTCTAGCAGTCTTAGAAAATCTGTCTTTAATTCTTAACAGAAACTCTTATTTTCATTATTAAATGGTAATTTGTATATATGCTTATAATTTCTAACAAAGCTATAACTTTCATGAGAAGTGGGATCATGACTTGAACACCTTCCTGTGTTAATGACATCCAGGGTAAAATCTTTTATGTAATGTTTAAATGATTTATTGCTGTTGTTTAAATTTAAATCTCTATAAAATTAGGGGTTTTTTTCTGTTTGTTTTTGTAAGCCAATGAAGTCAGTGATTACTTGGGAAATATAAAAACAAATTGATATGTGAATCTTATTCAGAATAGAACCAGAATCTTTCTTCCGATTTTTTTTGTTTTGTTTTGTTTTTATTTTAAAGATGTTATTAATTTATTTGACACAGAGAGAGAGCACTAGTAGGCAGAGAAGCAGGCAGAGAGAGAAGGGGAAGCAGGCTCCCTGCTGAGGAGAGAGCCTGATGTGGGGCTTGATCCCAGGACCCCGAGATCATGACCTGAGCTGAAGGCAGAGGCTTAACCCACTGAGCCACCCAGGTGCCCCCTTTCTTCCGATTTTTAAAATTGAAAGAATAGGAGCAAGAAAGTTTTTGTCAAAAAAAAAAAAGTTTTACATCATACACATAACATCAAGGTGACTGTATGTAATGTTAATTTAACACGCCTCTATGAAAAATGTAAAATATCTCAGACACCACTGTAGATACATATATATTATCTACTGGTTTGTTAATCTTCAAATAATAAAAATAAAATTCAAGCAATAAGCATAGGAATTCCAATGGCAGGTGCTAATGTACCATTACTCATCTGAATACAAATATTCAGAATTTTTATATGCTCTAGATTCATAGTTTTAAAATGTGTTTTTCATGTTTAAACAGAGCCCTTATGTAATGCTTTTCCTTTTTTTTTTTTTTTTTTTATGTTTCTTTCCCTGTGGGTTTGGGGGGAAGCATCTGAGTCTCTAAACTTGTTTCATTGATTAGTTTTAGGAAAAATGAGTTTTCTGGTTTTAGGGAAAGCCGAAGACTCATTTGTTAAATTAGACATTTGCCTAATGGATAAGGGAGGTTCAGTAAGATTAAGGTCATGGATCTTTTCTTGTTGTCAGATAATGTGTTAAATAAAATCAAAGGGATGATAAACAAAGGTAATAGCAGAGAAAAGCATTCCTTTAGGGTTTAACCCAGAAATCTTCCAAAAAGTAAATTTTTAGAATGGACCCTCAAAATTGTCTTTAAAGTCTTTAAATGGGACAAATAAAAGATTCATTTTCAAAGGATTAAATTTTCCTATTCACTATTTTTAAGAAGATGATAAAATTACTTACATTAACATTCTGACCTATGAATATATTTACAAGTGATTTGTGAATACATTTATAAGTTATTTGTGGCAAATGCCACTATCTTTTTATGAAAAAGACAGTAATATCTTATTAAGATGAATCAGAAGGTCATATTAGAATGCAGATATATAAGCAAAGCTCAGTTAACAGATCATTATTAATTTAGAAAGGTAGAAGAAGAATTTAATCATATAAGCCAAAGGGAAAACAAATATGTATTTTTTGTCTTTAAAAATACAAGGTATGAACATAAAATAAATCCTTAAAATTCTTCTCTAAGAATCAGAAAAGGCAATAAAAGCAAATAAAAATTTAAGAATAAGTAACAGTATAAAAATGTCAAAATAATGTTACTGTATTTATAGAAAATTAGATCATTTTGATGTTAGCACTACATCACAACATACAATATCATCTGGGGGAAAAACAGTCATTTCATTAGTATATATCTAGGTTCAAATCTCAAATTAAAATCATAAATGATAAATCAAAACAGACTAATATTACAAAAGAACCAACAAATACAGAAATTTACACCTACATTTATATTTCTTTTTTTTTTAAATATTTTATTCATTTGACAGAGAGAAATCACAACCAGGCAGAGAGGAAGGCAGAGAGAGAGGAGAAAGCAGGCTCCCTGCGGAGAAGAGAGCCCTATGCAGGGCTGGATCCCAGGACCCTGGGATTATGACCCGAGCCGGAGGCAGAGGCTTTAACCCACTGAGCCACCCAGGCGCCCCGCCTACATTTATATTTCAATATCAACTTGATAAAATAACTCATTATTGAGAAGAGACAAATTAGTTAATTTTATCAATTGAAGAATATTATATTGAAGTTGAATGGACATTTTATAAAGATTGAAAGAAAAATACACCTTTAAGATTTATTTTATTTTTTTTCTATTTCTAACCCCAAGGAAGAAAAGTAAATAGTTACTGAACTTAAGCCTCTACCTAAAAGAGAAAGAAAGTTTCAGAAAGCATTTGTTATTTACCATTTTTCAAAATGATAAAAGTCTAACATAACAGGAAAGTGACAGTGATACCAGTATCAGTTATACAAATTTTTTTTCCATTTTATTTATTTTTTCAGCGTAACAGTATTCATTGTTTTTGCACAACACCCAGTGCTCCATGCAAAACGTGCCCTCCCTATTACCCACCACCTGTTCCCCCAACCTCCCACCCCTGACCCTTCAAAACCCTCAGGTTGTTTTTCAGAGTCCATAGTCTCTTATGGTTCGTACCCCTGGGAAAATACATTATATGTTTATTAAAAAAAAAAAATTTGGAAGGGGAGGCAAATTTTTATATTCTACAAAATTGTACTAATTCATCAACCAGAATTTTGAAGCTAAAACTAATTTAATAGTTTCAGCCATCATTTTTTAAAGATTCATGTCATTAATAAATGTAATTTGATGCAACAAACCATAATTTGTGGAGAATTTCTGAACAGATTAATGATGAAGTTGTAATTTTAAAAATTTCATTGTAAAAATACATCTAGTTGATTGTGCCATTTTACTTCTAGATTATAAAGCTGAACGAAGGCAGGGTTAATAAAAATACATATTTAGAGCTGTTAATAGAATTGAAAAAGTTTGATTACTGTGTTTGAAATTCAAGGCTAATGGTATTTTACTTGCCATTCAGTTGTTGTTATTTTGGGGGGGGTGGGGCAAGAGGGAGAGGATGAAGCAGACTCCCCACTGGGAGGAAGTTGAATGCCTGGCTCTATCCCAGAACACTGAAATCATGATCTGAGACCTCCCAAGGCAGGCACAACCAAATGAGCCACCCAGGCACCCCACTTGCCATTCATTTCATGCTCGGTTGCAATACATTGTTTTCTATCTGCACTATATTTAGTTTTTCTTTTCCCAAATTGACAGAATATATTGAATTAGTAGGTTCTATATCAACAGGACACAAAAAGCTACTTTGAATAATATATACCTGATAAAATCAGTATGATCTTAATGAGGTTTTATAACATTTTATAACATATTCTGCTCTTAGTTTTTTCATAGGATTAAGTAATTCATTAGTAAAATCATTCTACTGGAGTGAAAAAGTCTTACCATCAAAAACTCAAAATGAATACAAAGAGATATTGGGGATTTTAAAGTTCTGGCCACAAGTAAATTTCTTTGAAAAGATAGGCAGGCTCAAGACTTTAGAGTAAAATTTTAGGAAACACAAGAAGAAAATCCGAAGCTAAATTATACCATAATTTATATTAGATAGTGGAAATGATTTTAATTAATTTATTCATTTAGCACTTACAGTATTAAAAGCTATGCACTTGGGATATAATTTATACCATCACTGAAATATGTAATTGTTAATTTATAGCTTATAATGAGCTCAATTTATGATCAAAGAACCTAATTCACCAATCAACTTAAGAGCAAATATAAGACCAATGTGTAGATAGTTTGTAGAAATAGTTTATAAATAACATTTATTGTAAGAACAAGAATTATGTGCTAACCCCTACCTCCAGTTTCAAGCAGAAGTATCTATTTTGAGAACCCTGAAATTTCATTTGGTTAAATAATTACTGAATATCTAAGTGCAGGACAAGCATGGTTGGGACATATAAATACAGTAACGTGTGAATAGTATACAAAACATAAAAGAGAGAAAGAAGAGTAATTTAATCTTGGGGAGTGAGTAATCACTTATTAAACAAATAGTATTTTTTTTTCCATTTTATTTATTTTTTCAGCGTAACAGTATTCATTCTTTTTGCACAACACCCAGTGCTCCATGCAAAACGTGCCCTCCCCATTACCCACCACCTGTTCCCCCAACCTCCCACCCCTGACCCTTCAAAACCCTCAGGTTGTTTTTCAGAGTCCATAGTCTCTTATGACTCTTAATCTCACAAAACAAACTGGGGGTTCCTGGGGGGAGGTGGGATTGGGAGAGGGGGAGCGGGCTATGGACATTGGGGAGGGGAGGCGAACAAATAGTATTTCGAATAATATTTTAAGAGAATATAGTTTAAGAAATGGAGAAGGGACACATTCTTATAGACCATAATTTAATAGCATTCATGAGATGGTAGCTACCAAATATGTAAGAAGAGTTACATATTTTGCTAAAAATCTTCAAGGATCCAGGTATGTTTAGATGAAAATGTTAAAAAGAGATTAAAAAGGAAAAAAAGGAAATCCTCACCTGGTATGGTGATGTCACAAATTCTAAACTATTAAACAAGAAATTTTTCAAAAGCTGTTAAGACAAATATATAACTTAGTTAGATCCCAGGACGCTGAGATCATGACCTGAGCCGAAGGCAGCGGCTTAATCCACTGAGCCACCCAGGTGCCCCCTGAATTCTCTTTTTAACTTTATTGCAAGAATTTAAAATAACCACTAACATCTAAGCTTTAAAATGTTTTGTTGATTGAATAAAAAAGTATATGTAAAATTTTATTGTCTGTCTCTCTCTCTCAATAAGCTAACCAACCTAGATGAAATGGATGCATTCCTGGAAAACTATAAACTCCCAAAACTGAACCAGGAAGAAATTGACAACCTGAATAGACTGATATCCAGCAATGAGATTGAAGCAGTGATCAAAAGCCTCCCAAAAAACAAGAGCCCAGGACCTGACAGATTCTCTGGGGAATTCTACCAAACTTTCAAAGAAGAAATAACACCTATTCTCCTGAAGCTGTTTCAAAAAATTGAAGCAGAAGGAAAATTTCCAGACTCTTTTTATGAACCCAGCATTATCCTGATCCCCAAACCAGGCAAAGACCCTGCGAAAAAGGAGAATTTCAGACCAATATCACTGATGAATATGGATGCTAAGATTCTCTCTCTCTCTCTATATATATATACATATACATGTATATGTATATATAGTTACAATTTTAAAATTCACAACTAAATCCTAAAGACAATAGTTTAATTTTCCTGCAGAGTCAAGTTCCTTCCTCAGTTAATTTAGCTCTTAATAAAAGCTTACATTTTTAAAATGCATACCTTCAACATATTTGGAAAGCATAATTCTATGTCAAAATAACAACCCCTTTTTTGTACAATGCAACTGATATTTTAAATTCATGTTTTAGTGAATTAAAAATGTTAAATATCTGGGCACACATGAGGATCATTTTTCATATATTTTATAAAAAAGCGTTGACATATTGTAAAGCTCTGCAGCATACCATCTTCCTTCTATTTCATAATAGTTTTAAAATTACTTATTTTTTAATATTTTATTTATTTGACAGAGAGAAATCACAACTAGGCAGAGAGGCAGGCAGAGAGAGAGGAGGAAGCAGGCTCCCTGCGGAGCAGAGAGCCGGACGTGGGGCTCGATCCCAGGACCCTGGGATCATGACCTGAGCCGAAGGCAGAGGCTTTAACCCACTGAGCCACCCAGGTGCCCCTAAAATTACTTATTTTTAAGATAAAATATTGTTTAATATAAAAGTTATTTATAGTATTGCATATTTTGTTCCTTAATGTTTATAAGTCATACAATGAATTAGAAAAAAAAAAAAAAACATAAAGGGAAGAAAACATTTTTCTTTCCTGCCCCCCCCCTTTACCATTATAGTGTGTTCTCTTCCTAAGCTATTTTTTTTAATTGCATCCTGAATGGCTTTGGGTTCCTGAAGGTCTTTAGCAATCACAGTCCATCATGGTGACAGCTATTATCTCATATTGATCATCAGATAATCTTGGCCTTGATGGCACATTAGCCTTCAGTAATGTTTACCTAAACATTTTTATAAATATTTTAAAAAACACAAAATGTGTATATTCTGGACCCTGATAGGGATAGTAGATATTTCTCTAATATTGTTATCCTCTTGAAAACCCAAGACCATTATATTAAACCTGTTTATATCCAAATATAATTTTGTCACTCTCAAGGTTTTGTTGTTTTTTTTTTTTTTTTCCCTTAAGTGGATTAATTAAACTACTAAACTATCCTGGGTTTTAGACTTCTATATTACTATAATAAAGTGATCAGAAATCCCATTCACTTGCCAGTTTTCATCATAACTAAGAGAGGAGCTTCCAAAATTACAATTACTTATCCTTTTAGTCTCTAGATTAGTGGAACTTCTCTCCTAGACCTATCAACTAATTTCTTGTCCACTTATTTCCTCTGGCAGCTAAATTGGTCTTACATTAAAAAGTGTTACATTATAGGAAAAGAGCCTAAATAGTAACAGTTTCCTAGACCATTAAAAAAGACAAGAATGTCAAGAATTCTATGTAAATCAAGCTTCCATATAGTGAGCAAATGAAATAAATGATCACAGAATCCTTAATTTTTATTACAATTAATTCACATCAAGCAAAATTCGGTTTCTGGTTTACTTTCGTTCATCATGAAACAAAATAAAATTCTATCTTTTTTTTTTTTTGGTTTTAAGGGACCACGAAGAGTCCATTTCTTAAAGCAAATTTAATAAAAATGGCAGCAATAGGAAATTAATATAAACCATGATTTATAGTATCACTTGGGTCTAAAGACCAAGGATGGGAGTGAGGAATCAGATCAATATAAAAGTTTAAATGGTGTCTTGTAACTTCTTAAGTTTAGATTTTATCTTGAATTTAAATGTTATCTTTTAACGTTAAATAATTTTAACCTGGGAGTTAGTATAATCATGTTAGAATAATCCTTGAGGCAGTGGAGGAGAAGACATAATAGGTATGATTGGAGAATATGAAATTGACAAAAAATTTGTAAGGTCTCAATCACAATATGATATTTAGTCTATATTGAGAACAATGGACATAAAGGAATCAAAAAATTACAAATTATTAGGATGTGAATTAGATAAGATTTTGTGATTCAGTGGCTGTGAGGAAAACAAGAGAAGGAAGACTATTTTTCTTCTTCAATTTTTCTCCCTCGTAGATTTCTGGCTTATCAAATTGGGTGCATAATACTTTCTGAGATATGGAACATGAGAGAACAAGATGGAAATGGACTAGAGATGGAGGGAAGATGATGAATTCATTTTTTAACATAGATTAAAGTGACTGATCATTTTAAAATGGCTGGTAAGAAATATATATTCATGACTGAGCCAGACAGTTGTACAGATTATAGAGTTGGACATGTACAAACCAACAAGTAATATACATTGAGACAAGTATTTCAGTTTCAGTTTTTCTTGGAGATATTAGGATATAAGTAATATTTGAAGCCATGTTAATACATAAAATTGTCCTGATAGAGGAGAAAGTACATGATTATTTTAGAGGTGAACAGGAAAAGGTCTTAAAAGAACTAATACAGTGTGGCTTGACTGGCTCATGGATAGCAAAGGAAGAAAGTTTCAATAAGGAAAGAATGGTCTGATATATCAAGTTCCTAAGAGAGGTAAATGAAGAGACAGTGTGACATCTGTCATATTTTCCCCTCGAGTATAATTTATAGGGGTATCAGTCTATAGACTGAGGAAGGGTGGGTGAGTTATCTGTTGCCTCTTACCACAGTTCATGGAAAGAATGAGCATAGATTGGAAACAATGACTTGGAAGTAAGCCACTGCTAAGTCCAGAACAAATGTTCCATGTGAGGGTGCCATAACAAGATTTTGATCTCTTAATCAATATATGACTCAAGGATATATACAGAACTTGAGTGAGATCCTTTTTTTTAACCTGAATAATCAATAAGCAGTAAGTATAAAAATAAGCAAAAACCCTTTTTAAAAATAATCTGATGAGGCACAGGAAACAGCAGTTTTTAAATGAAATTCTAGATTGATCTGTGTCTTAATATTGGGTGAATGGATAAGTAGTATGAACACTTGGGAGTGATGGCGGAGTACAATATGCAATACCTTGCTACCTGGAGCGAGGCATTTGTGATCTTGTTAGTTAACAGAAGTATTATAAATAGCATAGCTTTCTAACAAGGCAGTCAAAGAACCTGAAGAAAAATGTTAATTGAGTTTATCAGCAAGTGTTTTCCAGAGTAAAATAACAGATGATAGATAGATAGATAGATGAAAGATGATAGATAGATAGATAGATGATAGATAGATAGATGATGAGAGAGAGAAAGCGAGAGAGATAATAAAGTAGAGAGAGAGAAGGAAAGAGCAGGAGGGAGACCAAGGAATAGAGAGAGAAGGTGCGAGAGAGAATGAGTAAGATTTATTTTATCCAATTGGCTTATGCAACTGTAGAAGCTCCATAAGTACATAGGGCAGCCAGCAAGCCAAAAACTCAGGCCAGGATTTCTGTTACAGTCTCAAGGAAGAATTGCTTCTTCTTTGTGAAATCTGTTTTTGTTCTTATAGCCTTCAACTGACTAAATGACACCCACCCACTTTATTGAGGGCAATCTCCTTTAATTATGTGAACTGATTGCAAGCATTAATAACATCTACAAAGTACCTTCACAGTGACATCCTGATTAGTGCTGGACCAAACAACTAGGCACCATAGCCTAACCATGTTGACACATAAGACTAATCATCACGCTGGGTACAAATGGTGGTTTTGCTGCTTTATAACTGGTAACTCTGGGCAAGGTATTGATGTGTCTATGCCTCAGTTACGTCACCAATATAGTAAGTTTAGAACAGTAACTGCTTCATGGGGCTACTCTAAATATTATAATTGTCTGTATATACAAGGCACTTAAATACTTAAGCCACTGTAAGCAATCAATACCGTTATTTAACTTTAGCTGTTATATAATACAGCTTTAACCATTTAAGTTGTTTTCTAAATTACAATATTGTCCCAAGTGGTGTGAATTATATATATCTCATTGAAACTGGCTGTGGCAAAAGAGGTGTCTAAATACTTTCACTATTAATCGAGAAAAAATATGAATCACTGCTTAATTAATGAAATATGAAAAATTATAACAATATAAAGCAAAGGTAAGCAAAAGGAAAAAGCAATAAAGAGAAAAGCAGAAGTAAATGAGTTTGAAAATAATGAAGACATAAATCTAGGATCTGCTTTTTCAGAAAAAGGGGTAAATAATATTCCATCTTAATTATAAAAAGTAAATTGAATATAAGAATAATACACAAAAATAGAAATGATAAAGAAGTTGATAACACAGAGGAGAATGATAGTAATTAACCAAAGGTTTGCACAACTCCATGGTAATAAAATATTTGCATATAATTCAAATGGTTGATTTTTAAACAATGCCCAATTTATCATAATTGTTTCAGAAAGAGGAAGAAAACTAAGACTGTCCAATAACCATAAAAGAAACTAAAATACTTTCAACATAAATTAATACCTTAAAAATTATGAATTTATGACACTATCTTTTTTAAAGACTACTCATAATGACTTTAAAATGTGATCCTTTGTATTATTTGTGGTGAAAAAGAGAAATGCATCATATGTAATCAGTAAGCTATCTGGCCCTGACAGCCAATGTGATTATGAATTTAAGTTAAAGGAAAATGTTAAACCTTGAGTGGAATTACTGTTTAATTTATTTCCTTCACTTTGTGGTGGTTGGTGTCCTTAAGATGCCATGTAGTTGAAGGCCATACTCATTTTTTACCATATGTATGATTACTCCATTTTGGCAACTGACAAGCGTTCTCAATAATTTTATGCCTCATTTAGTTATAAACTCCAATATAATGTTTTTTAGACCAAATTATTCTGTTTTTAGTTGCTCAATCATTACTTTTTTATCCACATTAAAATTTTGAATGTTGTCAATAAAGTTATCATGTACACTTGACAATATATATAATCAATAAATTCAAGCAGGTATTTGGTATGCCTTTACTTTATAAAATACACATTTTTATAATGTTTCATTTGAAGTATCTCTGTCTCTAGTTAAAAAAAGACTTAAATATTTGAATTTCAATCAATATTAACAATTATGCTAAAATAAACAAGAATTTCCATAAAATGTGCTCTTGAGAACATTTATAGAAAGAATTTATAGTGCAGTTTAAAACAATTTCTTGTAAGACTGTTTGCCTATATACAGAAAATTCTAGAAATGCCATGAAATAAATCTTTCTGAACTTCCTAAAACAAAGGTGCACTGTGTCAAATTTGGTCTAAATTATTATAATGAAAATTGTTTCCCTACTATAGGGTTTTAAGTGCACAACACATAGAATCTGCAAACTGATAGTGTTATACCTTGGTAATTTCTTCAATGATAACAAATCAACAATTTATTCCATTCTAATAGAAGCACAGTACATATTTTTATACTTTAATTTTTTGTTATAAGCTTAAAGTACAAAAATTATATAAAATTTATATATAGATATATATTTTATATATCTATATATAAATTTTATATATAATTTTATTTATAATATAATTTATATTTATTTATAAAATTTATATATAAAATTATTACACAGTGCCCAGATTGAAACCACTTTAGTGATATTTGAATTAACCCATATTCCTTATGTACATTTAAATATGCCATTGTCTTTGTTCCCACAGAGCCTTCAGAACAAAGCAACCATGCTGACCCCTTGATTCTGGATTTCTAAATCTCTGAAACTGTGAAAGAATACATTTCTTTTGTCTTTTAAGCCATCCAGTTAGTGGTACTTTGTTATGACAGTCCTAGAAAAATAATACATTTACTACAGATGCTAATTTTGAATGTTTCATGTGCATGGATTATGGGAGGTGTGGAATACACCACCTTTCCAAGACTACCTCCATATGTATTCACGTAAAATTATTTTCTTTGAGGAAAATTCATCTTTCTCATTTCTGTATTTATATTCCTGAAAACTCAGGAGCCATCTTGAACTATACATTAAACTGCACAAAAAGTGTTTATGAAATGAAGCATTGTTTAAGAGCATATGAAAAGTCAGCTGAGGTCACTCTTGGCTTCATAAGGCTTTCTGGGAACATGAATCAAATATAAATATGTGACAAATATATGTGTATTTACACATATATATTTAGTTTAAATCTTCTAAGTTATTAAGATATGTCAAAAATTATAAAATTTATTTGAAAATTCTAAAATTTAATAGTCACAAATTCTCTAATTGGAGATGCAATGATATTCTTTGAGTCTATGTAAAAAAGTCTTGTTTCAAAATAAAGCCAACTTAATCTATTTCACATTTTCATAGGACCCTTGTTGCTTCCTTATATTTGTCATTGAATGGAGAAAACTTTCTTGGTTAGATATTTTTTTACATTAATTATGCATGTGTCTCATTGCTTCCTCCCATTATTAATCTGTAAAGACAAACTTATTTTCAGCTAAAATGCTGAAGGATCTAAATATTAAAATTTATATGATTCAGCATATAAATTGATATGGGAGGTGATTTGATGAATCTTTCTTTCTGGGGCGCCTGGGTGCCTCAGTCAGTGAAGCAACCAACTCTTGATTTTGGTTTGGGTCATGATCCCATGGGTCGTGGGATTGAGCCCCATGTCGGGCTCCGCAGTTAGTGGGGAGTCTGCTTCTCTCTCTCTTTTCCTCTTTGTCTTCCTCTGCCCCTGCTAATTCTCTCTCTCTCTCTCTCTCCCTTTCTCTCTCTCTCAAATCAGCAAATAAATCTTTTAAAAATATATTAAAGATATTTTCTGCTAGATTACTTTTCTGTATTCATTGAATCTACTTTGTTAAGGACTCTATTTCTAAATCAATGCTCTTTTGGGGCATAGTCCATAATGTATGTCTAGACTCAAGCTGTGGTGTTTCTTTAACTTTACAGAGGTATGCAACAACATGTTAAGATCCTGCCAGGTCATTGGAAACTGCTTCCAAGTCAGCAAAGTGCTTTATCAACTGAAGATAAGTCCAGAAATTTAGGGACAATTTAGGTCAATGTGACTTTCTGCCATTGACAGGGTTTTTCATCCCATTGTGTCTCTACGTGGGCTTCAGTGCCAAATTACAGAGTCCATTTTGAAATCTATGATTCCATCACATTAAAAGGACTTCCAAATGAAGTTGTTCTGCCTCTCCAATGTTCTAGCTTCATTAACTCTTGCCCCTCTGAATTAGAAAGTTTCAGGTTTTTCATTGTATACCTGTTTTTCTTAATATATCATAACATTCTTCTCCATATGTTCAGTATGTCTAACAAGAATTTTTTACATTGTGGAAGATTATATTCAGGTTTCTTCTGTTGGATATTCCCAGTCCTGTTTTTAATTTCTCTTTGCTCACTTTTATTTATGTGTATGTGTGTGTTCAAGATGAGTGATATTAAACATCTGTATACAAACCACTCTTTTCAAATCATACAACTTGAATTTTGATCTCTCCATTTGAATAGAGACTATGGAACTATCAAAAATACAACTCTTGTCCAAGAATGGATAAATGCTTATTATATAAATCAAAATTTGAAATGCTCTACAAATTATATATATGCATATATATATAATTTAGTATATTATATATGTATTTATACATATATACCATATTTACAATATTTAAAATTTGAAATGCTCTACAAATTTTATATATATATAACTATATATAAAATTTGGTATATGGTATATATATATACTATATTTAAAACTTAGTAGTATATGTAGAGGAAAAAATTAGAAGTACATGTTACCAGTGCTACCAGAATAAATAATAAAATATGTTTCAAATTCTGTCAAACTTTCTGGGTATTATTTGCCAATTTTTCTATAAAAGCTAACAAGTGTAAACAAATAAAGTATGCAGGCACCTGGATGGCTCAGCCGGTTAAGTGTCTGCCTTTGACTCAGGTCTTGATCCCTGGGTCCTGGGATCAATTCCTGTATCTGGCTCTCTGCTCAGGGGAGAGTTTATTTCTCCCCCTACCTCTCTCCTCTGCTTGAGCCCTTTCTTTCTCATGTGTTCTCTCTCTCAAATAAATAAATAAAATCTTAAAAAAAAAAAAACAAGTATGCAATACCATGAAACACTATTGAGTACTTACTAATAATATATTAGATATGTTTCCTAAATTTTGATAGTTAAACATGAAAACAATCCATCAAGGTAGCTGTGACCTGCTTTTGTCGGATGAGATCACTGTGATTTAAGGATAGTAGATGATATCCGAACTTCATGCAACTTGCACTTGACAGGACTGGTCTTCAAATTCAGACTTCAGTACTTCATGTTTCCTTACCATTCCTTATAACAGTTCAGAATATATCTGCAGACAGAATGAAAAGAACTGGTTTTAAAGACTCTTAATACATGCACAATTTTAGCTTGGTTTTTAATGACAATGTTTCTTGGTGATATGTGGAATTAGAAATATATGTTTGTTTTTAGTGCCAAAAAGAACACACTCAAAACAGGCAAAAGATCAATGGAGGTGATTTCCTAATATTGATATTTACATGAATATGTTGTTTTATTCTTGTCATTTTATTAAGCTGATATTAATGAAATTGACATAATGAAAATACGCCTGTGTTACTAGTTCCTTGTATCTCAAGCACATCAATAAAAAACTTTCTTTCCCTAAAAAACAGAAACCAGAAATCATAGATCACTTTCAAATTAAGTGCAAGTTACTGGAAATATGTCAAATAAGTTAATTAAATATGACAATTATTAAAAAACAAATGAATTATATATTTCTAAACAGAGTTAAGAAAAACAATTTGAACACATATTGTAGAAGATGTTTTTCATCTATTGAGCATTAAGTAAAATCTAAGTAACTCTATAACACGACCATGTGTATTTGCTTTTGAATTACTATCTGATTAACTTGGTATTTTTTGATGCTAATGAGTTTGCACCAACATTTACCCTATCCGGCCTTAAACAAAACAGAAGACTCATGAGGATGAAACACAAATTTTGCAAATGTTAAAGGAATAAGGCATCTGCAAGATATTTTACATAAGCATCATAAAATATATCCCAAAAGGCATTGTTTGAAACTACGAAAAGGATTGTCATTCACATCAAAATGAATAGCATACAGTACATTTGGGAGAGCAAAACATATATGCAAAACATATCTCATTCTTCCCATAAACCTTGGATTTTCATATGAAAAGGAAATATAGCTTTTGAAGGTCAGTTGTTATTTTGGATCACCACAATATTTCTGTTTATAGCATGATGCATTTTCTTCACAGATTAAAGATTAACTACTTTATGAAAGTTAACATAAGGTTATAAACAAGATAGAAAGTCAGGTAGGTCTATAAATACCAGAGCAAAATCCCTTTCATTAAATTGTATCTTCTTTCTAAATAGAGACTGTTCTATATAGATACATAAAAGATAATCATCTCCTAAATTTTTCTTAAGCTTGCAATTGGTTAACTATAAATACATTGTTTTCACAAAAAAATGCACAAACACAATGTAAAAAGTACTTATGCTTTATTAAAATGTGGCTCAGGCTTTATTACTTTTAAACTAAAAACAAATTAAAAAGTAAATTTCCTAGGTCAAAAATAAAACATTTTTTGTTTGTACAGAAGTGATGTCAGTATAGTATTACTTATTATTAATATTTGTATTAATTTAAAACAATGTCATAATATTAATATAGAATTTTAATGTTTATATTTATCCAACTACAAAATTTAGCTCTTAAGAGGTACCATTTCGTGGGTATATTCTATAATCATATAAATGCCTATATTACCAGTTTTATTAAGAATGAGCTTTAAGGGGTGGCTGGGTAGCTCAGTTGGTTAATTGACTACCTTTGGCTCAGGTCATGATTCAAGTCCTGGGATCGAGCCCCACTCAGCAGAGAGCCTGCTTCTCTCTCTCCTCTGCTTGCCACTCTGCTTACTTGTACTCTCTATCTCTCTATCAAATAAATAAATAAAATCTTTAATTTTTAAATGAGCTTTAAGTTATTTGTAACACAAAAATCTAAGTGAGTTTGGAGTTGACTCAGTATGTTGGAATCTAAAACCTGTACTCTTAGCTACTATCTCATAGTAAAACATTAAATGTTATCTTTACATGAGGGGTAAAATCAGATTTAATAGACTTTGAGATCTTGACATAAAAAATACATTTACAGAAGTATACTGCTGTAAGATATATAACATTTACTATAAAACATGGTATCATAAATAATGCAATATAAATAAATACATATATGTAACAACATAAAGTCCATTCAAAATAGTTAATATTTGAAATAGCCCAATCAGCAACCCATACTCTGCATACCTACTTACTATATTAAATAATCTAGATAGCAATCCATACTTCAGAGATAGCTACATAAATGATTTAAATAATATTACAAAGACTCTACAAAAGAGTCATTAATTAGAATAAAAGATTGTAGACCTAGTTACATTTGATGAAATGAGTGGCAATTAATGCATGTAAGTATGACTGTATTATAAAGATTTTGGCCTGCCCGGCATCCTACTATCTTTAATTTAGTGCTATTCTCTTGAATCTGGAGTTCTGTTTTTATATACCCTCCACTCAACAAGGACTCATTTTTTGACACAACAAGAGAGTTGACCTGGCCCAGGTTTATCTTTATATGCACCTAAGAATTTACATAGTATGTTTGTATGCCTGAGAGTGAGTACCTTTTCTAATTAGGAGAAAAGATATGTACTTGCATTTTTCCTTCTCCCAACCTTTATTTCTTCTAAGAAGTGTTTGCATTTTATACATTTGACAAATTTTAATCTAAAATTTACTTCTGTTATACCATCCTCACTACTTGTAAGCAAAGTTGTAAAGGAAAGCCCTTTCAACTTCCACCTAATTCTGATTATTGGAATCCATTATTATTTACCCAAAGAACTGGCTATTGTTAAAACTTCAAATCCAGGGGTACCTGTGTGGTTCAGTCAGTTAAGCATCTGCCTTCAGCTCAGGTTATGATCTCAGAGTCCTGGGATCGAGCCCAGATCTGGCACCCTGCTCAGCGGGGAGTATGTTTCTCCCTCTCCCCCTGTGATCCCTGTCACTCTCACCCTCTCTCAAATAAATAAATAAAAATATTTTTTAAAAAAATCACAAATCCATTTAGGTCAATTTGCTGCAGAAGTCAAAAAGAGGGGAAAAAAAAATTCCAGGGGAGCCTAAAGGAATGACTCTGGAGGCAACAGAAGATGTAAGAGTCAACAGAAAACAGAGAGAAAACACCACAATAACAATAGAAGACAAATCTGGATGTTTCATTCCGGAAGTCAAAGGGGAAGGAGTTAGATGTTAGAATTTGACTCCATTGGTCAAATACATACCTTCAGTATCACTATTAGTGAACTTCCTTAAATTAATTAATATTACTTATTTTGTCTCAACTAAGTCCCAAATGTATGAAGAGAAGAATTACAGTTTTTTGATACTTTATCTCTACCAACTAGAAACTGCCTGGTACATAACTGACAATCTCTAAATATTTACTTCCTTAATAGATGAGTGAATACAATAGGGGATCTTTGGTAATTTTTGATATATTGGTGGGAGATATTAATCTATATTAGAAAACAAGGTGTGCCTGGCTGGCTCAGTCAGTAGAGCTTGTGACTCTTCATCTTCAGATTATGTGTTTGAGCCCTATGCTGGGTGTACAGATTACTTAAAAATAAAGTCTTAAGGAAAAAAAAAAAGGAAAACAAGCTACTATGGAAAATGTGATACTAAATAAATGCATGCTATTTATTTTGGTTTGTTTTTAGGTCTGGTAGTGAAAAAATATGAGGAAATTAGCTTACAGCTGGTGAAAAAAAACAGTGATGGAGGAAAAAGAAAGATAAATCTAAAGAGAAAAGGAAATAGATGACAGAATATGAACTTCATCAAAGCCTGAAAGAATTTGCCTTGGAAACGAAGAAAGCTCTTCATATTTCTCAAAATGAAGGGAAAGAAATGAAAATGGTTAATCACAAAAAATTGGATGATGTTGGAACACAAAGGGAAGATAAATATAAATTTTCTATTGCATGATTCTATTTCTCAATAAAGGAGAAGATTTAAAAGGTGGAGTATAAAGTATTATTTGAAAAATTGTGGTGGTGAATGTGGACAGAAATAGGAGAATGAATAACGTGACTGGCAGTGTGAAAGTGTTGTTTTCGTGGAAAATATGGGTCCTAAATAATATAAAATGAAGGAAGAATGAAAGGCAAATGTTAACACGGCAAGATCATTTTTCAATATTAACATTGGCTGCTTTGTTTTAGCAAGGCAGTCTAACAAAAACTACATGCTTGCAGAGGAACAACAAGGTCAAAGCTATTTTCACAATAATGTTAAGACGTTATTCACCTTTT
Source organism: Meles meles (assembly GCF_922984935.1). Classification (NCBI taxonomy): domain Eukaryota; kingdom Metazoa; phylum Chordata; class Mammalia; order Carnivora; family Mustelidae; genus Meles; species Meles meles. The sequence goes on along the minus strand of NC_060067.1, from coordinate 80,236,649 downwards.
TGACTCTTATTCTCCCATGAGTGTACAGTTCAGCTGTATGGAGGCTACAAAGAACGTGATAATGTAATGGATAGAACGCAGTAGATAAAATAATCCAGCTGTCGTCTATAAAACCAGTATTAAAGAAATCTGCAAAAATACTGAACAATACCACTCCCATTGCTTTTCGTTGTTTTAGAAAATAGAGTTAGTGTTTAATTTTAAAAATATATTAACATGTAATGGATTTATTATTGCAAGTTGAATTAATGATTAAATTCTTTAAAATTTTCTTTTTTAATATTAATATAATAAGCATCAATAGATATAAACCACATAAACAAAGTTCTCTGACAATTTTAAACACTTAAGTGAATACTGAGAACATCAAGTTTAAGAACTCTTGGTATAGACAACAGGATAGCAAACTAACCCAAAGGTCATTTCTGACACATTACCTGTTTTTGTATGGCCCATGCACTTAGTGGTTTTTATGTTTTTATTTTTATTTTTTTAAATTTATTTATTTAATTTATATTTTATGTTTTTAAATAGGGAAAAAAAATCAAGGGCGCCTGGGTGTCTCAGTTGGCTAAGCAACTCTCTTTGTTTCAGTCGTGATCCCGGCTCCACTGAGAGTCTGCTTCTCCCTCTGACCTTCTCCCTTCTCAAGCTCTCTTTCACTCTCTCTCAAATAAATAAAAACAAAATCTTAAAAACAAAAAAAAATCAAAAGGAGAATATATCATAATATGTTAAAATTATATGAAATTCTATTTTCAGTGTCCATAAGTAAATTGTATCAGAACATAGTCATATTCATTCATTTACTATTGTTTATGACTTCTCTTCACCACCCACTCTGTGAATCTCAGATTGCCTAGCCATCACCCCAATCAGGAAAGCCAATTACTTACAACAAATTTCTTAACATATCCTTCATCCTCGTTCTGCTTTTCTGGTTGAAACCTGACTTACACAATTAAAGTCTCTGTGTTGTTAAAATCAAAGAAATAAACTTTACTTAAAATCTTTGGAAAAAATTTTTGAAAAAGTCATCCTGTTTTTCTATTAAAAAGGCAGTGAAGAGAACCTGGGTGGCTCAGTTGGTTAAGCCTCTGCCTTCAGCTCAGGTTACGATCCCAGGGTCCTGGGATCAAGTCCCACATCTGGTTCACTGCTCAATGAGAAGTCTGCTTCTCTCTCTCTGCCTGATAATTCTCTGTCTCTCTCTCTCTCAAATATAAATAAAATCTTTTGAAAGGGTGGGGGTGCAGTGAAAAGGAACATAGCTCCCAGCTGCTTGCCTCCCAGAGAGAGATACACCAGGGATAGAATTTTGCTAAGGATACTAGGATTTATGCTACAGTAAGAAGATCGCTGCTCAATGCCCAACTCCCTTTCTAATCCAAATCCCAACGATTTCATACTCTCCTATAGTACAAGCATTGAATTGCCAAGTATGTGTGAGGTAAGCCACTTAGAACTGGCTATTAACCATGCCAATACAATGCCCAGCTGTGCAATAAGAAGATACTTTAAAATGTTTGATTGTGTTTCACAGAAAGAGAAAACTTGCATAAATACAAAAGATACTACCACTAAAATTATTTCATGTTATTAATCTTTATTAAAGTATTTGAACATGAAAACAACTGAATACTTAAGAAATAAATACTGAAAGAGCAGTCAAGTTCTTGAGACAAAAACATTCTGAGAAATGCAACAGCTTTTTTTTTTCCCCAAGATTTTATTTATTTATTTGACAGACAGAGATCACAAGTAAGCAGAGAGGCAGGCAGAGAGAGAGAGAGAGAGAGATTAGAGGAGGCAGGCTCTCCACTAAGCAGAGAGCCCAATGTGGGGCTCAATCCCAGGACTCTGGGATTCTGACCTGAGCTGAAGGCAGAGGCTTTAACCCACTGAACCACCTGGGCACCCCATATAACACCCTTTAGTCTTATGAAATTGTCTCATATCTCAGGCACTTTCTAAAAACTCTTTCACTGTATCTCCTTCAAGTTATATATTCAAGAATACATTTTAAGAAGTAAATATATGAATAAAAGACAAACTAAATAAAAATAACTTAACTGATGTAGTTCAATCCTTCAAATCTCTATCAACTTCTCCCTACCTCTCAATTATTCACAGATTTCATCAATTTAAATCTTACCATTTTGATCACTGTCTTAGGAAGCTCATCAGTTAACACCTAATTTTTACTGTCATAAACTAACCAACTATATAAATATACCAAAATTTATTTAATTCATTTTCTTGTGGGAAGATATGTTGTTTCCAGGTTTTCAGAATTAAAAATAATGCAACTCTGACCATTCTTCTTTCACATATCTTCTTGTGTCATTTAGGAAAGTTTCTACAGATATCCCCTTTGGAGTAAAATTTTTAGGATCTGCATTGCTACTGTAGATCATTTTAGGTGTTTCCCAAAGCAGCTGTTAAAATGAACGTGCCTGTCAATTTTGTATAAGCATTTTCGTTGTTGCATATGCTCTTTTGATATTGTCAAAATTTTTAATTTCTAGTAACTTGATGAATAGCAAGTGGTGATTTAATTTACATTTCCCTGAGTATTGGTATAATCGAGCAAGTTTTTTAATATTTATATATGTGAATTGTCTCTTCAGGATTTTGCCCAATTACTGATTATCTTTTCCTTTTTTGGCTTTAAGCTTTCTTTGTAGATTCTAGGAACTTATTACTGTTATGTGTTTAAGTTATCTTCTCTAACTCTATAGGTGAGTTTTGTCATATGTCTGGGATCTTTTGATGACTGGAAAGCTGTAATTTCAATGTAGATATATACGTTAATATTATCCCTTATATTTTCTGCACTTCTATCTTGTTAAAGAAGTACTTTCTATGCTAAGTTAGTATGTGATATTATATTAATAAGTCCTATAATTACCACAAACTACTACAAAGTTACATTATAATGATTTTATCTTATTTCCTTTATGCTTATTTTTTCTATTCACAGAAAAGTCTAATTCCTTTCATGTATCCTGTTGGCAGCAACTTAACACACACATTTTATTTATTTTTTTAAGATTTTATTTATTCATTTATTTGAGAGAGAGAGATCACAAGCAGGCAGAGAGGAAGGTAGAGAGAGAGGGGGAAAGCAGGCTCCCTGCTGAGCAGAGAGCCCAATGTGGGGCTCAATCCCAGGACCCTGAGATCATGACCCGAGCCAAAGGCAGAGGCTTAACCCACTGAGCCACCCAGGCACCCCAGCACACACATTTTAAAATGGAAAGCCTGGGAGCCTGGGTTTTTTAACTGGCTCAGTTTTTAAGCATCTGCCTTCAGCTCAGGTCAAGATCCCAGGGCTCCCGGATCAAGATCTGCACTGGGGCTCCCTGCTCAGTGGGAAGCCTGCTTCTCCCTCTCCCATGCCCCCTCTTTGTGTTCCCTCTGTCACTGTGTCTCTCTCTGTCAAATAAATAAATAAAATCAATAAATTAAATAAATTAATTAATTAAATGGAGAGCCTGAGAAGTTTACATGCTAATGGTTTTAAGATTCTTGCATTGACAGATTCTGTTTATAAATATTTGCACGTATTTACAATTTTGAATATATATTTTTAAGTGAGACTGCCCATAAGTTTCACTTTCTACATTTGTCTTGCCTTGTTTGCTTTCAAAGTTTTGCTAGCATATTAAAAAAAAAGAGAGAGAGTGTTCTATCTCATTCTTTTCTGTAGATTTTGTATAAAAGTGACGCTGTATGTTCATTGAATGTTTTATAGAAGTATCCCAGAAAACTGGCTAAGCCAGTTGTTTTCTCTGTGGGAAATAACATTGACGGTTGTAGGTCCATAAGCATTTTGCATTTATTTGTGTATCTTATTTGAAAAGTTATATTTTGCTAAGAAATTATTGCATATATTCTCAATATTTTAGGATAATATATACATATAATGCTTCTATATTTTGACATACTCACTTATAAACTCACATCATCTTTTTGCCCGATATTTCAAACCAAGTTCCAGACATTATGCATCTCTGAACAACTTGGACATTTGTTACTCCTAAGCACAATGTCATTGACATACCTAAATTAATAATTCTTAATATCTTTCATATAATTCATATTCATGTTTTTTTTACATGTTATTTTTTTTAAGTCTCTCCTAAACCAAACAACCTCTATTTGTATTTTTTTTACAATGTCATCAGCTTACTGAAGAAACTGGATCATTTTTCCTGTTGAATGTCTCACATTCTGGATCCATCTTTTTCATCACTTGTGCTGTCACTTAGCTGGTTCTCCTGCTTTTGTATTCCCAGTAAAGAAGATATTAACTCCAGAAGCTTAATGAGATTTAATTGTGTTTCATTATTTTCCTAGAATATTCATACATGGTTTCGTGATTTTCATATCATGTCACATCCAGAAACACATAGAATATTTACTGTGACTAAATGAGTGGTTCAGGGAATGTCAGCCTCATGCCTGCATTGTTTCAACAATTGTACATTTAGTGGTTTAATCTTGTCTTGAATCAATAAATTATTTAGAGGTTTAAAAATGATGATTTTTCTAATACAATATTTACTTGCAAAATTATTAATTAAAATTATTCTGTAATGAAGTTTTTTTCTCCCTCATGAACTCCATGATTTTATATTTACTTTGAAATACACTACATACAAAAAACATAGGGTAAATTTTTAATTAATTATCAAAGAAGACTAATTACATCAAAAGTTGTCCTTTTTTATTATTGCTGTTTCTGTATACTGCAGCATAAATAACTCATTCTTATAAATATATTAAATGAAGTTTAGTCAGTTCAATCAGAGAGGCATTTTTTTTCTTTTTGAGATTCAATGGTATCCTCTTTATATTATTTCCTGTGTCTTTCTGATAAAGCCAAATTATTTTTAATTTGTTTTTCTTCTTTTTTCCTGGCACAAGAAAATATCTTAGGCTCCTATTACATGTCTACTGACATATACCTGACATGGTATAATCTGACATGGAATTAACAATTCCTGTTTTTATTTATTTATTCATTCATTTATTTATTTTTTGCTTTTTAATGGACAATGATATTTAGTAATTACAAAAATTTAGGGTAATCATTGTTATTTGGGTTTGTTATTTCTTGATTTTTAGTGGATAGCAGCAGTTAATATGTATGTGAGTATTCATGAATTTGTATTATTAATATTATAAAATAATGATTTATTCCAATTAATTCTAACATTACAGTGTTTATAATGTAAATTTTGATTTTTTTAAATTTAAATTCAAGTTAGTTAACATATAGGTAATATTGGTTTGAGGAATAAAATTTAGTGATTCATCACTACATATATAACCCACTGCTCATCTGAACAGGTGCCCTTCTTAATGTCAATCACCCATTTAGCACCCCCCTTCAGCAACCATTAGTGTTTGTTCTCTATAGTTAAGGGTCTTATAGTTTGCTTCCCTCTCTGTTTTTATCTTATTTTATTTTTCCTTCCCTTCCCCTATGTTCATCTGTTTTGTTTCTTAAATTCCGTTATGAATGAATCATATGATATTTGTCTTTCTCTGACTGATTTACTTCATAATACATTCCAGTTCTATCCACGTTGTTGCAAATGGCAAAATTTCATTTTTTTTAAAGATTTTATTTATTTATTTGATAGACAGAAATCATAAGTAGGCAGAGAGACAGGCAGAGAGAGAGGAAGGGAAGCAGGCTCCCCACTGAGCAGAGAGCCTGAAGTGTGGCTCGATCCCAGGACCCTGAGATCATGACCTGAGCCGAAGGCAGAGGCTTTAACCCACTGAGCCACCCAGGTGCCCCCACAAAATTTCATTTTTGATGGCTGAATAATATACCATTCTATATATGCCATATCTTCACCATTCAATAGTTAATGGACATTTGGGCTCTTTCCATAATTTGGCTATTGTTGATAGTGCTGCTATAAACATTGTTGGAAGCTTTTTGATTACTGCTCCAACTTCTTTACTGGCTGTGGGTCTGTCCAAGTTTTCTATGTCTTCCTGTTTCAGTTTTGGTAGGTTATATGTTTCTAGGAATTTATCCATTTCTTCCAGATTGCCTGATTTATTGGCATATAATTGCTCATAATATCCTCTTTTAACTGTTTTTCTTTGGTGTTTTGTTGTGATCTCTCCTTTTTCATTCATTTTATTTATTTGGTTACTTTCTGTTCTTTTTGATAAGTCTGGTTAGGGGTTTATCAATGTTATTAATTATTTCAATGAAGCAGGTCCTAGCTTCATTTATCTATTCTATGGTTTGTTTGATTTCTGTATAATTTATTTCTGCTCTAATCTTAATTATTTCCCCTCTTCTTCTGGTTTTAGGCTTTATTTGCTTTTTCTTTAGTCCATCAATCCCAGTGTATCATTCAAATCCCTTATTTCCTTGTTGATCTTTTGCTTAGATGAGCATTCCAGTGCTCCCAGTGGGATATTAATATAATATCCCCAGTGGGATATTAAAGTTCCCTATTATTATTATTATTGTATTATTATCAATGAATTTCTTTATGTTTGATATTATTTTATTTATATATTTGGGTGTTCCCAAATTGAGGGCATAAACATTCACAATTGTTAGATCTTCTTGTTGGATAGACCCCCCCCCTTTATTGTGATATATTGCCCTTCTTCATCTCTTAATACAGTCTTTAGCTTAAAATCTAGTTTGTCTATATAAATATGGCCACTCCAGGTTTCTTTTGATGTCCCTTAGCATGAAAGATTGGTTTCAATCCCCTCACTTTCAATCTGAAGGTGTCCTTATTTCTAAAATGAGTCACTTGTAAGCAGCATATTGTCGAGTGTTATTTTTTTTTTAATTCATTCTGATGTTTTTTTTTTTTTTTTTCCATTGGAACATTTAGTCCATTTACATCCAGAGTGAATATTGATAGATATGAATTTAGTGCCATTGTGTTATTTGTAAAGTCACTGTTCCTGTAGGTTGCCTCTGCTCTTTTCTAATCTTTGACACTTTTGGTCTCTCTTTCCCACTAAATGGGTCCCCTTTAATATTTCTTGAAAAAGTGGATTAGTGTTCATGAACTCCTTTAGTTTTTAGTTGCCTTGAAAACATTTTATCTCTCCTATTCTGAATGACAACCTTGCTGGATACAGTGTTCATCGGTACATATTTTTCCCATTTAGCACATTGACTATATCATGCCATTCTCTTCTGGCCTATAACTTTCTGTGAACAGATCTTCTGTTAATCTTATGTGTCGACGCTTGTAGGTTAAGGACTTTTTTTCTATCTGTTTGCAGAATTCACTCTTTATCCTTATATTTTGCAACTTTCACTATGATAGTCTTGGTGTTAACCTGCTTTTGTTGATTTTAAGAGGAGTTCTCTGTGTCCTTTGGACTTGAGTGCCTGTTTCTTTCCTCAGATTAAGGAAGTTCTCAGCTATCATTTTTTCAAAGAAATATTCTGTCCCCTTTCCTACCCTTCTTCTGCACTTCCTATGATACAGATGTTATTGTGCTTCATGAAGTCCCTGAGTTCCCTAAGTCTGTATCTGTGATCTCATAGTGTCCTTCCCTGTCCTTTTCAACTTCATTATTTCCCATAATTGTATCTTCTATGTCACCTGTTCGATCCTCTGCTTCTTCCATCCTCATTGTGATTACATCCAGTCCATTTTTTTTTTTTTTTTTTTTAATCTCTGCAGCAAGGATTTCTCTGGTATCTTCTATGCTTCTTTGAAACCCAGCTAGTATTGTTATGACTATTGTTCTAAATCCTTATTCAGATATATTGCTTATATCTGTTTTAAGCAAGTCCTTGGCTGTGACTTCTTGACATTTACTTTGGGGAGAATTCCTCTGTCTTGTCATTATGTCTAGTTTTCTGTCTTTTGCATGTTATGAAATAAATGTATTTCCTGACCCTGAGAATAATGTTATATTAAGAAGAGTTTATATTATCCAGGGCCTGGGGCTTCAGGAAATATGTCTGGTGTATGCTATGTGCACTGTGCTGTTTTGGTTAGGTTGCTGTTTCCCACAGGTCAGTCATCTGCAGAGTTCCTCCTTACTTGCAGTGGGGAATGTTTGGATCTTTAACTACATGTGCTTTGTTTATAAAGATAAGCATGATTTAAAAAAAAAATCTGATCCAAGAAAAGAGAAAAGGAAAGGGAACAAAAAAAGAAATAAACAGGGTGCCTGCATGGCTCAGTTGGTTAGCGACTGCCTTCAGATCAGATCATGATCCTGGAGTCCTGGGATCAAGTTCTGCATTGGGCTTCCTGCTCAGCAGGGAATCTTCTTCCCTCTCTGATCCTCTCCTCTCTCACACTCTCTCAGGTGAATAAATAAAATATTTTTTAAAGGAAATAAACAAACAAAAAAATGATAAACCTGATTCCAAAGGAAAAGGAATAAAAACAAACCAAAAAAAGAAAACCAAAAATTAAAAAAAAAACAACCTATAATCCTGATTCCAAAGAAAAACTAAAAATTAAAAATTAAAAATAAATAAATAAAATATGAAAGAAGAAAGAAAGAAAGAATGAATGAATTAAATAAAAAAGAAAGGCAAAAGAAAGCCTGGTCCTGTTTCAAACAGAACCTGAGGTACTCTATAATGGTAGGAGGCCAAGAGGACAGAGCATGAGACTCACTGGCTTCTGGGCTTCACTCAGAATTCTTGATATTTATAGTTATCTCTTCTGCAAAATTATTGTAGTTAACAACATATATATAATTGCTTCTTTGTTATATAAGTATATATAAAATATATGCATGTAAAAAATATATGTGAAATAGTTTGAATATAATGATAACAACATCATGAGTAATAATAGGAAAAAAGAATGAAAATTAAGGTTTATTTTATCGGTATTTGTTTTTGGAATATATTACACTAAGTAGAAATACACAAACAAATGCTGTATTCTCCAGTTTCCTGAATTACATTTTTTTGTATTTTGTATTAGTCAAATAACTCTCCAGTGATGTCTATGTTCAAATCCCAAGATCTGTGAATATGTTACCTTATATATCTTATCTACATATTCATCAAAGGGAATAAATGTTGCATATGGAGTTAGGGTTGATAATTAGCTGAGTTTAAAACCTTAACATAGGGAAGTGATGCTGTATTTTTTAAATGGACCCAATCTAATCACGTGAATTCTTAGAATGAGAAATGGAAGTGAAGACTGAGTGAAAAGATGTAACATGGGAAGGACCTGAGTGACTTTCTGGTTTTGCAGATGGGTGAATGAGGCCACTAACTAAAGATTCTTAGTACTTAATAATTTTTAATAGTTACATAGTCAAAGAGCTACTGAGAGACATCAATTTAAATTAACATAGTAAGGGTGCCTAGATGGCTCAGTGGGTTAAAGCCTCTGCCTTTAGCTCAGGTCATGATCTCAGGGTCCAGGGATCGAGCCCTACAACAGGCTCTCTGCTCAGCAGGGAGCCTGCTTCCCCCCCTCTCTCTGCCTACCTCTCTGACTACTTGTGATCTCTGTCAGTCAAATAAATAAAATATTAAAAAAAAAAAAAAAAAGCAACACAGGAGAGCTCAGCCAGGTTGTTTTAAATGTTAAAATATCAAAAAGTTTTCCCTGAAGTTTTTAAAAATGTCTGACTGATTTTAAACTAAGTAACCTCTAAATTCATAGAATTTATAATGAGAAATTTATAAGTACATAATAGTTTCAAAACATTTAGTTACTAAAAAAATTGTGGTTACTACTTAACATTAATTTGGTGGTTCCTAGATTTAAGTACAAATTTACTTTTAATAATATAATAAAAAATGGATGCATATGGTATTTTTCAATAGGTCAGTAAGAATCATGCATTTACATTTGATAAGACTATAAGCTAAATACTTTTCCAAACTATATATAATTCAATGGAAATGCTCTCTTTATCTAATCTAACTTATGTCTGGCAAGATAAACTAAATCTCAATTTACCCAGTTTAATCAACATACAATTATTACTCTACATGACAGAAGGGATTATGGTAGAACAGTTGGTAAATAAATACAATGAGTCAATGATATTATAAAGGACCCAGTATCCTTCCATCTTTTGTTCTACTTTATTGATCAGTACGGGCTTTGAATTTTCACTAGCTCTGCTAATGTTTGCAAGGTGAATGCTGCAGTTTTAAACATCCTGTTTAGTAAAAAAGTACCTAGCAGAATGTCTGGCATATACCTAGATTATATGTGTCTCATTTTTAAAAGGATATTTTCTCAGAAACATGAGCCAAATTCCCTAACACCTCATTACCCAGAATGTTGTCAAATGCCCAAGAAAAAAGCAAGCATTGATGAGACTTGTAAGATCTCTATGTTCGGCTTACAGTAATTAGATTTACCCCTGACCAGAGTTTAATGACATCCTCTGAGGAGTGTTTATTCAATTAAATTAGATTTTATTATTTTAATAAGGCACATAGGGGTAGGGGAGGGATGGAATAGCAGTTAGGATTAGCTAAATTATGTCATAAAAAACAAACAGCCTAAAAATCTCAAAGATTTCAACCAATAAAGCATATTTCTCACTTATGCTACATGTCAAGACATGGCCTCTCTTCATCTAGAACATTTATTGATGGGGTATGAGAAGGCTATATTCCATTAAGTGCTTCCACAATTACAGAGGCAGAAGAGAGAGAGAGAGAGAGAATATAGAAAGCTATGTGTTAGAGCTTAAAGCTTCTGATTGGAAGTGATGTGTGTCACTTCCATGAATAATCTGTTTAACATGGTATAGATATTTGATATTCCAATAGGAAGATCAGATATTTTTGAAGAATACAAAATTTATAAAAGTGCCTATTTTTGGTCACCATATATTTTGTTCCTTCCTTTTCCCACAGGCAGAATATCATCTCCACTTACCCACCCCTGCAATCAGGGGTTATACTGAGTCACTAAAATCTTTGGCCTAAAAGCAAAAATATAGGATAGATCACAATAATTTCTTCAGGTTTGAGAGTAGAGAGTCCTCGCTTGATCCATAATTCTATGAATTAAAAAGTTATTTATCCCATATGTCCAATAAACAGAAGTAAAACAGGAATAAGATAATCACAATAAACAGTTCATTCAGACTTAAGAAGAATGAAAGGCCTACAGTATTCTTTTACTTGTAGAAATTCTGAAATCCCATTTGTCAGATATAAAAAACTAACCTAACCCTGGGAGTAGGAAACTTCTAACTGATTTCACCAGTTAGAACTGTTTCCTCTACTTATTTTCTTTTTCTTTTTTTTTTTATTTTTATTTTCATCCTCTGTAAACTGTTTTCTTTTCTCATTTTCTATCTTGGCTACATCTAAAGAAAGCACTGGACACTCAATGTCTTGAAACAGCTATTTTCCCTTGCTTTGGTCATAGGCAAGTTTTCTTAAAGCACTTAACTGTCAGTACTAAGAGGTATCATCCTAATTTTTTATGACATTTTAACCATAGGTATAATGGCCATATTCTTTTTTTTTTAAGATTTTATTTATTTATTTGACAGAGAGAGATCACAAGTAGATAGAGAGGCAGGCAGAGAGAGAGAGGGAAGCAGGCTCCCTGCTGAGCAGAGAGCCCAATGCAGGACTCGATCCCAGGACCCCGAGATCATGACCTGAGCCGAAGGCAGCAGCTTAACCCACTGAGCCACCCAGGTGCCCTAATGGCCTTATTCTTAATTATTTTCCTATTTGTTTCTTATTCTTCATTTTAAATTAAGCACTATTAGATATACTGTTTACCTTTCAAGTTATATAGGACATAAGTTTTTTTGTGTTTTTGTTTGTTTGTTTTTTTCACACACATAACCATGGTATATCATAAATTATTCTCCTTCTACTTTCCATAACTGTTTCCTGATTATCTCCTATCCCATTTCAAAACCAATTCCACATGACTTAGGTTTATGTTAAGGCAAAACAGTCTTTTGGTGTTATACAGTCTAAAAAATTCTCAGAGGGTAATAAAACATAAATTTATTTCCTTCTCATATTAGTGATTCATTGCAATTTGGTCCTGGTTCTGACCTATAATGTATTTGGTTTTGCTTCCAAACTGGCAAAGGAATGTCCATCTGAAACATTGCCTGCTTTCATTCAGAGATGAAGGAGAACATGCTGAAGTATGGTCTTGCTTTCATAGCTTCTTCCAGAAATTGTATATTTCACTTTTACTCATATTTAAGTTGTGAAAGCAAATCATATGGACATTCCTGAATTCAACAAGGTGAAGAAGATATCTTATGTTCATGGAGTGGCAGCAAATAATGGACAGCGAAAAGCCACTCAATTCACCACCTTAGCGATGTGAATTTTTTAAATAGAATTTTTTTTTAATAGTGTTTGGTTTAGAGCAAAACTGGGTTGAAGGTACACATAGATTTACCATATATCACCTAACCCCATTCACAAAGTCTTTCCACTATCAACATCCTCCATCAGTGTGGTATATTTGTTATAATTTATGAGCCTACAGTGATACCTCATTATCACTCAAAGTCCATAGTTTACATTAGGGTTCACTCATGTGATATGAATTTTGCTTGATATATATTTTTTTCAGTTCCTTGGGGTGCTTGGGTGGCTCAGTGGGTTAAAGTCTCTGCCTTCAACTTGGGTCATGATCCCAGAGTCCTGGGATCAAGCCCCATGTTGGGCTCTCAGCTTGGTGGGGAACCCACTTCCTTCTCTCTCTCTCTCTCTGACTGCCTCTCTGCCTATTTGTGATCTCTGTCAAATAAATAAATAAAATACTTAAATATATATATACATAAAAATATATGTATGTATGTGTATATATTTTTTTTCAGTTTCCTTAGAAAACAAAACCTGAACCAGAAATCATATATGCTAGCACTTTATTGAGTGGTATAAGTACAGGAAAACAGGAAGGGGGGGGATGAAAAAAAGTGTGTTTGGAAAAGATAAACATAATGCATAGCTTTTTAACAAGAGTGTTTGGTTTCACTGGAGTTGTGCAGTTTCCTTGTGCAGAGAGGAAGCATTATCCTTATTTCTTGAAATAATATTAGACTGTGGAGACAAGGAGAGGAATATATCCATGCCTCCAATTCACCATTGCTCAAAGATCACCCACTGAGTCCTCAGTCCCTCTGCACTTTTAAGGGTTACTGTTTCCACTGCCTCCAAACAACAGCTGAATACAACCATGGAAGTCTCCTCAGCAGAAGCCAGAAGTATGTTCAGGCAAGTCAAATGAATGAATGTATGCTGACAGTCTACCGCTACATTTCTCTCTTCAGCACAAACAAGGCAACTCCAGGGTAGAAAGCAAGAAGCTAGGCATACAAGGCTTGTCACAAGGTACTGTTCAAGCCTGTTCTCAAGAGGTATGAAGGATAAGGAAAAACTAGGTTAAAAGTTCATGAGAGCTGAGCAGGTAAACCTTTTAAATGGATGCCATCCTTACCATAAGATGGCAACAGACCTGAAAGAAAATCTCTCTAATAAAGATTAGAACCTCTCCCTCTGAGCTAACTAGGATGTGGTGAGTTTCAACCTCTTTATAAAGGATCCTCAATATCATCAAACGGAAGACCAATGTTATTGCAACTTGTGAAACAATAAATTCTTTTTAGCACAAATGTGTAACCAACAGTGTTTGTGGTACCATTAGTCCATTTTTCATTCATTAGTTACTGTTTTTATAATTAATATTTATTAATTATTTATTTATATAATTATATATTTATTATATAATTATATATAATATATATAATAATAAATTATATATTTATTAATACTGTTTTTATAATTAATGTTTATTAGCATCTACTAATTATCTGGCACTATGTTATGCTGTGAGCATAAAGAAATGTTTAAGCTAAGTTGTAACCTAACATCAATCACAAGTTTTCATTGACAGATTCTTAATCAAGAGACAAAAATTCACTCAAATGTGCCCTATTAAAGAGGAATGTGTATTATAACATACAAAGTTATCTCATAAATTTGGATTCAGGAAGTTTAGCAAGATCAAAGAGAAAATGGAAAATCAGATAAATATTCCTTCTTAGTGGCTCTATAGTTTATTATTTCTGCATACAACTTATTCTAACTGTAATGAAGATCAATACTCTCTGTCACTATTTCCACAAAACTAAACCATTAAAACAGCTTTGGTTTTCAAACTTCTTAAGTCATTTTGACCTTAAAAGTTACCATTGCAAGTCAGTCCAAATATCATTGATTCATTAATTCAGTGACCCAATTACAAATTCCAGAAGTGAAACTCTAGCTAGGTTTCTACTCTGCTCTTGGCTCTAAATGTGTGCAAAGAAAAAAAAAAAGGAAAAAAAAAGGAAGATAAAGTCACCTTTATACAATATGCCAGCTTAGGTTTATCCTAAAAACTATGGGGGTTCAGATGAATCAGATTTTCTTAGAAAAACCGTAGGTGGGGCAAATTATCTTAGAAGGGAGAAAATCCTTGCATCAAAATTATATTTATGTACACTAAAATTCCACAAAAAATATTTTCATAGGCAAAAACATTTTGGTAAGGAAGATATTTCAAGATATAAGAAAATTTGGAGTGAGTGACAATATCTATGAGTAAAAAGTGGAGTTTTGGGAGCAATTATGTGGATTTTTTAAGCAAAAAATCTCATCAACAACAAATATATAACTCTGTATGAAGGACTAAGTATCAACATTCCATATCAAACTAGTGCATTCCTTGTTTACATAAAGATAATTGGACATAATTTCAACCTTATATTTCATTGTATTTTTTGTTGTTGTTTGTTTGGTTGTTTTTTTTTTTAATTTATTTATTTTTTCAGCATAACAGTATTCATTGTTTTTGCACAACACCAAGTGCTCCATGCAAAATGTGCTATCGTGAGTGCTGTGAAGTGTGTAAACCTGGCGATTCACAGACCTGTACCCATGGGGATAAAAATACATTATATGTTTATAAAAAAAAAAAAAAAAATTGGAGGGGGAGGCGAACCATAAGAGACTATGGACTCTGAAAAACAACCTGAGGGTTTTGAAGGGTCAGGGGTGGGAGGTTGGGGGAACAGGTGGTGGGTACTTCATTGTATTTTGTTCATAAAGTTAGAAGTCACAAATATTTGAATTATTTTATGTTTAAAATAAAATTTTATTTAAATATTTATGAACAAAATCAAATAAACAATTTATTTGTAGGTATAATTTTTACAGTGGATGATGAAACTTTGAACACTTGCCAGACTTATCTCCATTGTTTTTTTCTTTTTTTAATATTTTATTTATTTGACAGAGAGAAATCACAACTAGGCAGAGAGGCAGGCAGAGAGAGAGGAGGAAGCAGGCTCCCCGTGGAGCAGAGAGCCGGATGTGGGGCTTGATCCCAGGACCCTGGGATCATGACCTGAGCAGCAGGCAGAGGCTTTAACCCACTGAGCCACCCAGGTGCCCCAATCTCCATTGTTTTTTAATTTGAATTTTCCATGCATTAATTCCTTTCTTTCCCTTGTCAGCTAATTTCACTTTTAAAATCCATATGGCAATGATCGAAATGACACATTATTCATATTGAAATTTTTTTAGCTTGTTTTCTCTAGAGTTCACCTATAGGCAAAAGAGCTTTTTTTTTTTTTTTTAAGATTATAGAAATGATAACATATATATTTTGCAACAAAAAATATATAGCCATGAAAATAATAAATTGTTCATGATGGATCTCACCTCATGAGATTATAATTATGAAATCTGTGACAATTAAAAACAAGATTCTTGACCTGTAAAAAAAGTTATCATCTTTAAAAATGTATCAGTTCACGTAGAGGTATTACATTTGTTTCTCTATTATAATTAAAAATGTGCTAGCATAAAGGTTATATTCCTATTTTTTTTGTGGTTGTTAACCAGTCATTTCTTTCTTTCTACATAAATTGATTAGTTTTTATTCAAGAGAGAAAAAAATATGAGAAATTATTTTCAAATGAATGCATTCTGAGTATTTAAAATATTCTTCCATTCAACAAATGTTTGTACTCACTCTCTATATGTCAAGTATAGAAGTGAACAAATCATATTTCTGATCTCATGGAGGCTATATTTTAGTACAAGATAAAAATAATCAAGGAAATGCATAATATATAATACAGATAGTGATTAGTGCTATGGATAAAAACAGAGCATGAAAAGGAAAACAAAAGTGTAGGAGTAAGCTAGAATTCAAACAAGATATCAGGGAGATAATCTTTGAAGTGATATTTAAGCAAAGAATTAATAAGGTACAAGATATGAGTAATGCAGCTAATGGAAGGAATATTGTTCTAAGAAGAAGGAAAAACCAAGTCCCTCAGACAGTAGAATGTCTGGCATGGTCAAGAAACAATAAGGCATGGTTTAGAGCAGTATACCTTGAAAAGAATAGGGCTCACAGAAAAAAGGGAAATGGTGTCAGATAATTGTGTGATTGTGAAAAGATTTGTAGGCCATTTTTAGCATTATGATTTTTATTAGATAAAATGGAAATCCAGTGGAGGATTCTGACCAAAAAAAAAGTGGAAAATATGTATTATGCTTATAAAAAATGATAAGTTGTGTTATTCAGAATTAGCCGTAGGGGTGCCTGGGTGGCTCAGTGGGTTAGGCTTCTGCCTTAGGCTCAGGTCATAATCTCGGGGTCCTGGGATCGAGCCCCACATCAGGCGCTCTGCTCAGTGGGGAGCCTGCTTCCTTCTCTCTCTCTGGGTGCCTGTCTGCCTACTTGTGATCTCTGTCTGTCAAATAAATAAATAAAATCTTTTTAAAAATAAAAATAAAAAATAAAAATAAAAAAAAGAATTAGCTCTAGATGAATAAAGACAAAGAGTGAGAGAGACATCAGTAAGCAATAATTTCAGATATCCAGTAAGACCCAGATTGGTGTAGTTCCAACATTAAGGACAAGAATAGTAGAAGCATTTAAAAAAAAACAAAAGGTAGCTTAATTCTGGAAATATTTTGAAAACACTAAACAAGAAAATTTGCTTTTTTTAAAAAGATTTATTTATTTATTTTTGGAGGACAGAAGGAGAGGGAGAGAAAATCTTAAGCAAGCTCCAAGCTCAGCACAATTCAACCTCAATTCAGGGCTCAGTCCCACCATCTTAAGATCATGTCCTGAGCCAAAACCAAGAGTCAGTTACTCTACAAACTGGGCCACCCAGGTGCACCAAGAAAATTTGCTTTTAAATTCTATGTGTAATGTGATAGAAGGAGAATTTTCAAAAATAACTCTTCATGACTCGGGACTTGAAAAACTGGAAGAGTGGAGTTGCTACTTACATAGATTAGAAGTTGCAAGAGAACAGTGTCCATTACATATTCAAGGGTAGAGATCAATTGCAGATGTTGTATACATGAATTTGTGATTTATGAGAGTGATCCAGAGTTGAAATAGAAATTTGCAAATCATCAGTGTGGAAATTGCATATTCAAAGCCATGAGATTAGGTAAAATAACCAGTAAATGAATGTAATGAGAAAAGAGAAGAGGATCAGAAACTGAATATCAGGTTTTCCAATATTTAGAGGCTAATGATACTAAGAAAAAGTCTAAATGTAGGCTAGAAAAGAATGGCTAGTTAAGAAAGAAGAGTGCTGGGGCTCCTGGGTGGATCAGTGGGTTGAAGCCTCTGCCTTCAGTTCGGGTCATGGTCCCAGGGTCCTGGGATCGAGCCCCACATTGGGCTCTCTGCTCAGCAGGGAGCCTGCTTCCTCCTCTCTCTCTCTGCCTGCCTCTCTGCCTGCTTGTAATCTCTGCCTGTCAAATAAATAAATAAAATCTTAAAAAAAAAAAAACGAAGAGTGCTAAGAATAACTATCTTGAAAGCTAAGAAAAGACAGTGCTTCAAGGATGAAGTGAAGAAAATGTCAAAGGTCGATAAAAGTTTGAGAAAGATTAGAAATGAGAAATGCCCATGGATTTTCAAATGTGGAGATTATTCATAATCTTAACAAAATCTTGTGTGGTCGAGTGAGCTGTCGGGGTGAAACTATCCTGCATTGGCATGGATTAAAAGGTGTTATAAAAGAAAGTTAGTATGTGCAGTGAGGTTAATTTTTTTTTTTTAATAGTTTCACTAATATGAGGAGAAGAGAAAACTTCCAGGAGCTGAAATAGATTGTGGGGTAGGTAAAGAAGGTGAAAAGGTCATAGAATCAATGGATTGAAGGTGCCTTTGAAGTTTAAGGATTATCATAGTCTAGGACTGTTTGAGTGCCCTAGAAAATGAAAGATAAGACTTAAAGATCAAAAGATTTTCCTAATCACAGGAAAAAATTTGTAACAACGTATGGCAACAAATATTAGCTAGACTTATTGTGATGACCTTCTTGCAATACATACAAATATTGAATTATGCTATACATTTAATACTAATATAACATGGTAATTATAAACCAACAAAATTTTTAAAAAGATCAAAAATTTTAAAGCAAGATTTACACACATGGATTCTTCAAATTGAAGTTTCATCAAAAATACAAATATCAAGGAAGAGACAAATAAAAAAATACAAATATCAATAATTCATTGGGATTTTACCACAGGATTGGCAAATTTTGTGACATAAAATCGTAGAAGAGGCTATTTCTGATAATATCTAATAGTGACTGTGATAGACTGCTAGTACTTACAAATATCTGTTTTCCTCCCTCTGTCATATTTATTACTAGGTATTATATTCCAGTTCCCGTATATGAAAATAAAGCTATGTGACCATATTCTGTTTAGTAAAACATTGATGGAATGATGAACTTATTTTAAAGATTTTAATCTAGATCTCCCCCTCCCATTCTCTTTTACTTTCCTTAATCTGCTTTTTAGACAAAATATCAAGCAAAAGACTGTTAGGGTTAGAATACTGTAGAACAACTATATGGAAGGAATCTGAGTATCTGAATAATTGCATAAAGAAGAGCCACTTTTTAGGTGTTAAGGAACTCTCAAGCAACAGTGTGCTGGCAGATGCTAAGTCGGCTTGCCATCCTTCTAAAAATCTGGCCATTAAGGAGATATAAGGCAAGATTGATTTAGGCAATATATTACTTATGGTAAAAAAAAAAAAAAATAGCATGAAGTTCATGTTCTCATCAGGTTCCTTGTCCCTCAAGTCTCAGAGAGGCAATATGGAGGTGGACCTAGGACAATGCTGTATACAGTGTGTCTGTGTCACAGATCAGAAACACTGAGGATAAAACAAAACAAAATGAAACTAAACAGTCTTATAAAGCTGCTGCCGGCAAACCAGCCCAGCCTTCCCTCTAAAGAGAGACATTATCTTTACTACTCTGGTTAACTTCCCTATTTTCCCTCTGACTGTGAAGGAGACAATTACTAGCTTCCAAAGTTTTTCCATATAAATGTCTCTGATCCAGAATACATCAGGGGAATGTAATATACAGCATGACAACTATAGTTAGTACTGAATTGCATATTTCAAAGTTTCTGAAGGAATAGATCTTAAAAGCTCTCATCACCAAAAAAAAAAAAAAAAGTTGTAATTGTGTATGTTACAGAAAACAACATATGTGATGGATATTAACTAGACCAGACTTGTCATGGTAATCCTTTTGCAATATATACATATACTGAATCACTATGCTGTATGCCTGAAATTAATATAATGTTTTATGTGAATTGCATCTCAACTAATATATATATATATATATTAGTTGTATGTGTGTGTGTATATATATATATATATACATATATATCTATATATATAGTTAATGCAGTAGAAAAGCCAGTCACAAGACACATAGAAGCACTAGGTTGAATTGTCTCACAGCACCAGGTATCAAACTACTGATTCATTACTGTGTTGTGAGAAGTAAACCTTATATTGTTAGGCAGGTAATTTTTTTCTAATCCTACTGAGATATAATTGACATATAAACAACTGGAATTTTGTGACTTTTAACCTTCTTCACTCATTTTCCCTATCCTCATTGCCCCTTCTCTGGCAACCACCAATCTGTTCTCTGTTTCCATGAGTTCAGGTTTTGTTTTGTTTTTTGTTTTGTTTTGTTTTGTTTTGTTTTGTTTTTTAAGATTTCACATATAAGTGAGATCATATGGCATTTGTCTTTTTCTGTGTGACTTATCTTACTTGGTATAATGCCTTCATGTTCCACCCATGTCATTGTAAATGCAAGATTTCCTTTTTTTTTATGGCTAAACAATTTCCCAATATATATCACAACTTCTTTATCCATTCATCCACTGATGGACACTTTGGTTTTTTCCGTGTCTTAGCTATTGTAAATAATGCTGCTATGAACATGGAGGTACAGATATCTTTTTGAAATAGTGATTTTGTTTCCTTTGGATATGTATCTGGAAGTAGAATTGCTGGATCATAAGGTGGCTCTATTTTTAATTTTTTGAGGAACGTCCATACTGTTTTTCACACTGGCTGCACCAACTTACAGTCTCGGCAACATTGTACAAGAGTTCCCTCTTCTCGATGTTCTCACCAAGACTTGTCATCTCTTGATTTTTGGTAGCCATTCTAAGATGACATTCCACAAAAAGATGGGAGGGAAAAAAAGAAAGAAAGAAAGAAAAAAGAGACCCAAATAAAAAAATAAAAAGGACAAAAATAGTATAAGTAAATGGTATTCCAATTAGACTCTGTATTGTTAAAATTGTTAGACATGATGACTAATATTGTAGCTATAAGAATTATCTGGGTTAAATTGAAAAAGTAGTGAGTTTAAAATATGACAGAAAAAAAGGAGCAAGAAGAAAAAAAAACTGAGAAGGATCTTATTTTGTCAGGAACAGAATTTCACACTGAGAAATATCATCTTGGTGAAAGCATGGAGCAGAGGCTAATGCAAAATTCTTTAACATTTTCTGTCCTATAAATTGGGAAGATTAGACAAAAAGCTAGAAATGATACCTCTAAATCCCTGGTAGTGCAGTAATTTCTGTAGAAAGAAATTGAAATACCCCCTTTCTGTTCCTTTTAAAAATGTGTTGTAGGTTCATTTCCATTCCAATATTGCTAAAGGAGGTAAACACTTCTCTGTGTATTTATCAAAGTAGAGAATGTTTAGTAAGTGATATTAGAGTATAGTAGGTTGAGTGGTGGTCCTCAGGAAGATATATCCACACCCTAATCCCTGCAATATGTGAATGCTACTTTATTTGGAAAAGGAGTATCTGTAAATATAGGTAAGGGTCTTGAGATAAAGAGATCATCCTAGACTATTCAGACAAGACTAAATTCAATGTCAAGTTTCCTTATAAAGGACATAGGAAAAAAAAAAAAAAAAAAAAGCAATGAGCATTGTGCTCAGGGAGGCAAAGACTGGAGTGCAGTAGCTGCTTGTGAAGGAAAGCTGACAACCACCAGAAGATGTAAGAAACAAAAAACAGGGACGATTGGGTTAAAAAACAGGGGCTCAGTTGGTTAAGTGGCTGCTTTTGGCTCAGGTCAGGATTCCAGGGTCCTGGAATGGAGTCCTGCATCGGATTCCCTAGTCAGCAGAAAGCCTGCTTCTCTCTCCCCCTCTGCCTGCCACTCTGCTTACTTGTGTTCTCTCTCTGTCAAATAAATAAATAAAATCTTAAGAAAGAGAGAAAGAAAGAAAGAAAAAGAAAAGAGGAAAGAAAGGAAGGAAACAGATATCTCCTAGACAATCTGGAGAAAATAAACCCCTGAAAATACCGAGAGTTTAAACTTCTGGTCTCCAGGTCTAAGAGAGAATAAAATTCTGTGTTTTAATGCATCAAGTTTGTGTTAATTTGTGAGGCCAACCCTAGGAAACTAATGCACAGGAACAAAGGTAGAAATTACTCACGCTGCCTGAATGAACTTAGTCCGTACTGTGGGTAGTATAATGCTGACGACAGAAGACAGAGCATAGAAAACGAGTGCCTGTGACCTGAAAAACAAGCTTCGTATCATCATTATATTTTACGTGGGGAAAACTGGGAACATTTAAAAATATGACATTTTCCATGATTAATAAACTATCTCCTTCTTACTCTTTGCTAAATTGTTTTCCTTTTATTAAATTGTTTTCATTCCAAATGCATGTCTTGAATTACTGCTAAGGACCTAATGGTACTAGTGGTATTGATGAATGAAGAACAAAATAGTAAACCAAGGAACCACACTGAATATATACTGAAAAGGATGGATTTAAGTAAAACAGCATTACTAATAAATTGAGTGATATATTATTCAAAGATTATATCATCGAGAAAATCTATATTTGCACTTTGAGAGAGCAAATAACATCTAACTATCTTGAAGGATGCACAAGAGATTAGATATTACTGAGGCAAAGATTGTTGGGTGTATAAGAGAAACATTGTTCAATGCAGTATTGACAACATCTGTATTTAACACTTCCTAGGTCAACAATATGCCAAGCAAAATTTGGTATAATTGTTCATCTCTAATGTAATAAGAAGAATAATAAACCATTTAACATCAACTGTGAAGTAGGTATTTTTTATTAGCTATATTTTGTTAGTCACTGTATATCATAATGGATTTAGCAGAGGAAATTATAAAATAAGTACAGGCGTAAGATATCATGAATGTCTCAAAGTTCTTGTAATTCAGTTATGGAAGTAAAACTACAATTAGAAATTGAGATGTATACCCACATCTCTCCACATAGAGATAGAGACATATCCAATTTCATCCCGTTGATGTTTAGAGGTTAAAAGAAGCAAAGGTAGGCTGTACTTGTCGGGAGTGACTTCAAGTAGTAAATAGGATCTTAATTAGATGTTAGACATTTCAAAGACATTGAAAGAAAATATGGAGAAAAATAATCAAGAATAAAATTGTAAAAAAAATCTCAGGCATGAATGGCATAATACTTAAAATAGAAAATAGTGTTTAACAAAATCAATGAAAAAATATTCATCTTTAAAGGAAACTTCTAGATATATCAAAATATACATTGATTCACTAATAAAAAGATACAAAACTAAATATTCCAGCTAGACAAAAACAAAACAAATTAAAACACATAATAAGTCTAATGGAACAAGAACCAAACTGTTAAGAAATTTATTCAACTAGCTATTATTAAAAGATACTGGGGAAATTTATTCAAAGTTTAAGAGAAAATAATTTGAATGCATAACTTTATTCCCACTTAACATTTTTTTGATGATAACTTCAGGATTTTTTCTTGTTCCCAGTGCAACTAGGGAATAAGAACAAAGATCAAAGGACAGAGTAGGCTTACCTCAGGACACTGATAAAGGAAGTTCTATCAAATAATTTATGTTGTAAATCTATTCACCAGCAAAGAGATCTCTAAGAAAAAGAAATCCCAAATTACTGCTAGAAACATTCTTTGAGTGGTACTGGGGTTGTGACATTAGACCCATGCATAAGAGAAATCCAATGCTAGTGTAGTATTTTCCTTAAAAGTGAATGTACTCAATATAGGAGCAGCCAATTACATAAGAAAACTATTAATCAAGATAAAGAGTCATATTGATCTGAATACATTAATAGGAGATCTTAACATGCCTCTCCCAGTAATAAACAGATCATCCAAGCAGAAAATCAATAAAGAAACAAGAGCATTGAATGACACATTGGACCAGATGGACCTCATAGATATATACAGAACATTCCACCCTAAAACAATAGAATACTCACTCTTCTCAAGTGCACATGGAGCCTTCTCCAGAATAGGCCATATACTGGGTCACAAATCAGGACTCAACTGATACCAAAAGACTGAGATTATTCCCCGCATATTCTCAGATCACAATGATTTGAAACTGGAGCTCAATCACAAGGAAAAGTTTGGAAGGAACTCAAACACCTGGAGGCTAAAGACCACCTTGCTTAAGAATGCTTGGATCAACCAGGAGATCAAAGAAGAACATAAACAATTCATGGAAACCAATGAGAATGAAGACTCTTTGGTCCAAAGCCTATGGGATACAGCAAAGGCAGTCCTGAAGGGGGAAATACATAGCGATCCAAGTCTCCCTCAAAAAAACTGAAAAATCCAGAATACACCAGCTGTCTCTACACCTTAAAGAACTGGAGAATCAACAACAAATCAAACCAACTCCACATATAAGAAGGGAAATAATCAAGATTAGAGCAGAGGTCAATGAGGTAGAAACCAGAGATACAGTAGAACGTATCAATGAAACTAGAAGTGGTTTTTTGAAAGAATCAATAAGATTGATAAACCATTGGACACACTAATCCAAAAGAAAAGAGAGAAAGCCCAAATTAATAAAATTATGAATGAAAAGGGAGAGATCACAACTAACACCAAGGGAGTAGAAACAATCATCAGAAGTTATTATCAACAGTTATATGCCAGTAAGTTAAGCAACCTAGATGAAATGGATGCATTCCTGGAAAACTATAAACTCCCAAAATTGAACCAGGAAAAATTGACAACCTGAATAGACCGATATCAAGTAACAAGATTGAAGCAGTGATCAAAAACCTCCCAAAAATCAAGAGCCCAAGACCTGACAGATTCCCTGGGGAATTCTACCAAACTTTCAAAGAAATAACACCAATTCTCCTGGAGCTGTTTCAAAAAATTGAAGCAGAAGGAAAACTTCCAGACTCTTTTTATGAAGCCAGCATTATCCTGATCCCCAAACCAGGAAAAGACCACACCAAAAAGGAGAATTTCAGACCAATATCTCTGATGAATATGGATGCTAAGATTCTCAACAAGATCCTAGCAAACAGGATCCAAAAGCACATTGAAAAGTTTATCCACCATGACCAGGTGGGATTCATCCCTGGGTTACAAGGATGGTTCAACATTCGCAAATCAATCAATGTGATAGAACAAATCAATAAGAGAAGAGAGAAGAACCACATGGCCCTTTCAATTGATGCAGAAAAAGCATTTGACAAAATCCAACATAGAATTGTTCCTGATTAAAACTCTTCAAAGTATAGGGATAGAGTGAACATTCCTGAAGTTCATAAAATCTATCTATGAAAGACCCACAGCAAATACCATCCTCAATGGGAAAAAGCTTGCAGCCTTCCCGTTGAGATCAAAGAAATAAAATGTATCCACATTGGCAATGAAGAAGTCAAACTCTCTCTCTTCACAGATGACATTACTGTTTATAAGGAAAACCCAAAAACTCCACCCCCAAACTACTAGAACTCAAACAGCAATTCAGTAACATGACAGGATACAAAGTCAATGTACAGAAATCAGTGGCTTTCTTATACACTAACAATGAAAATACAGAAAGGGAAATTAAAGAATTGATTCCATTTACTATAGCACTAAGAACCATAAGATACCTGGGAATAAACCTAACCAAAGAGGTAAAGGATCTGTACTCGAGGAACTACAGAACATTCATGAAAGAAATCGAAGAAGACACAAAAAGATGGAAGACCATTCCATGCTCTTGGATCAAAAGAATAAACATTGTTAAAATGTGTATACTGCCTAGAGCAATCTATACTTTTAATGTCATTCTGATCAAAATTCCACCATATTTTTCAAAGAGCTGGAGCAAATAATCGTAAAATTTGTATGGAATCAGAAGAGACCCCGAATTGCTAAGGAAATGTTGAAAAACAGAAACAAAACTGGCAGCATCACGTTACCTGATTTCAAGCTTTACTACAAAGCTGTGATCACCAAGACAGCAAGGTACTGGCATAAAAACAGACACATAGACCAGTGGAACAGAGTATAGAGCCCAGATATGGACCCTCAACTCTATGGTCAAATAATCTTTGACAAAATAGGAAAAAATATACAGTAGAAAAAAAGACAGTCTCTTCAATAAATGGCACTGGGGAAATTAGACAGCTATATGTAGAAGAATGAAACTCGACCATTCTCTTACACCATACACAAAGATAAACTCGAAATGGATAAAAGACCTCAACGTGAGACAGGAATCCATCAGAATCCTACAGGAATACATAGGCAGTATCCTCTTTGATATCAGCCACAGCAACTTCTTTCAAGATATGTCTCCAAAGGCAAAGGAAACAAAAGCAAAAATGAACTTTTGGGACTTCATCAAGATCAAAACCTTCTGCACAGCAAAGGAAACAGTCAACAAAACAAAGAGGCAACCCACGGAATGGAAGAAGATATTTGCAAATGACAGTACAGACAAAAAGGTTGATATTCAGGATCTATAAAGAACTCCTCAAACTCAACACACACAAAACAGATAATCATATCAAAAAATGGGCAGAAGATATGAACAGAAACTTCTCCAATGAAGACATACAAATGGCTATCAGACACATGAAAAAATTGCTCATCATCACTAGCCATCAGGGAGATTCAAATTAAAACCACATTGAGATATCACCTTACACCAGTTAGAATGGCCAAAATTAGCAAGACAGGAAACAATGTGTGTTGAAGAGGATGTGGAGAAAGGGGAACCCTCTTCCACTGTTGGTGGGAATGCAAGTTGGTGCAGCCACTTTGGAGAACAGTGTGGAGATTCCTTAAGAAATTAAAAATAGAGCTTCCCTATGACCCTGCAATTGCACTACTGGGTATTTACCTCAAAGATACAGATATAGTGAAAAGAAGGGCTATCTGTACCCCAAAGTTTATAGCATCAATGACCACAGTCAACAAACTGTGGAAAGAACCAAGATGCCCTTCAATGGACAAATAGATAAGGAAGATGTGGTCCATATACACTATGGAGTATTATGCCTCCATCAGACAGGATGAATACTCAACATTTATAGCAACATGTATGGGAAAGGAAGAGATTATGCTGAGTGAAATAAGTCAAGCAGAGAGAGTCAATTATCATATGGTTTCACTTATTTGTGGAGCATAACAAATAACATGGAGGACATGGGGAGATGGAGAGGAGAAGGGAGTTGAGGGAAATTGAAAGGGGAGATGAACCATGAGAGACTATGGACTCTGAAAAACAACCTGAGGGTTATGAAGGGGCAGAGGGTGGGAGGTTGGAGGAGCCAGGTGGGGGGTATTAAGGAGGGCACATATTGCATGGAGCACTGGGTGTGGTGCAAAAACAATGAATACTGGGGCGCCTGGGTGGCTCAGTGGGTTAAAGCCTCTGCCTTCGGCTCAGGTCATGATCCCAGGGTCCTGGGATCGAGCCCCACGTCCGGCTCTCTGCTCCACAGTGAGCCTGCTTCCTCCTCTCTCTGCCTGCCCCTCTGCCTAGTTGTGATTTCTCTCTGTCAAATAAATAAAATATTAAAAAAAAATGAATACTGTTATGCTGAAAAGAAATTAAATAAATAAATAAATAAATAATAAAGAAATTTTAAAAAAGTGAATGTACTTTCATAGTCACAGAATTCTAAATTTTAATAATTAGTTTCAACTCCTACAACCAATTAAAGTCACAAAATTGAAAGTCAAAATGAAATAAAAGATTAAATTAATGTTACAAAGAGAATGAAACCATTATCATCATGGAAGATATAAAATACACAATTTGTAGGTTTGAGAATTGGTATTTGGGAGAGAAAGTGAATAGCAGGCAGGGAGGACTAATCTCTTTAGCTTAGAAAATTGAAGCATAAATACTGTTGTGGGGGGCGCCTGGGTGGCTCAGTGGGTTAAGCCTCTGCTTTTGGCTCAGGTCATGATCTCAGGGTCCTGGGATTGAGCCCCACATTGGGCTCTCTGCTCCGCGGGGAGCCTGCTTCCTCCTCTCTCTCTGCCTGCCTCTCTGCCTAGTTGTGATTTCTCTCTGTAAAATAAATAAAATATTAAAAAAAAAAAGAAATACTGTTGTGGGCAGTGGAATACAAAATAGAAAAAAATTGTGTTCTTTGAAATATAGAGTTAACTACTGAAGTGGTGGGAAGAAGGAAAAAAGTATGTCAATTATATCATTATCTATCAATGGAGGAAGGAAAGAGAATAAGTCTCCAGATGATAATTTTTTAAAAATGTTTTTAATACTTAGAGAAGCATTTATGTATTAGTAAGAATATATGTCAAACTATGATAAAAATGTATATTTGCTCAAAGGAAATGGAGATTTATTCTGTCTCATTTTTCCGTTGAAAAAATAAGAAGATATTTGAAATTAGGTGAGTATTTTTACTCAGCAAAATCTTCCAAGAAACCAAGTTCCTCATATCTCTCTTTCCAGTCATCATGGGATGCTATTCTGCTAATTTGTTTAATTAGGCCTGACCTAGTATACTAACATATGGGTGGGGAAAGAAAGGATGCAGAAGGCAAGTAACTTCCTTTTTAAATAACATGCCTGAAAATTTAACTCAGGCTCCAGTGGACAAAATTTAATTTCACGGACATATATGGGTATAAGAGGCTGGGCAATATAGTTTCTACCTGGAATGGCTTATATCTTCTAAAACACAAGTGACTTTAATTAATTTAAAAGGGGGGGAGGGGAAAGGACATTAGGAACAGTCAGTGGTGTCCTCTACAATCCACTCTCCTACTGCTCAGTGTCTAAACACATTCTCCTTCCTATGAACACACCACTCCCACCCACCCTTTCAGCAAGAGAAACCTAGAAGGCTGCTTTTATTTCACAGATCAGGATCTCTGGTTTAGTTGTTGTTTTGTTTTTTTTGAGAGAAATAGAGGGAGAAAGAGAGAAGAGAGAGAGAAAGCAAAAGCAGGGAGAGGGACAAAGGGAGGGAGAGGGAGGAGCAGGGAGCCTGATGCAGGGCTGGATTCCAGGATCCTGATATTATGACAGAGCTGAAGGCAGCACTGACTGAGCCACCCAGGTACCCGCCTAGGCACATTTCCACCAAATATGTTGGTACAGTTCACTATCTAGTTATTTAATCAATTCAGGTCTTTCCCTCCTTCCTTCCTTCCTTCCTTCTCCCTTCCTTCCTTTCCTTTCTTTCTCTCTTTTTTTAATTCAAAATATTTGTTATGGCAATATCCTACTTGTTATGCCATGTAGTAAAACAATGGGTTAGTTTTGTTTTATAATATTATCCTTTATATTATCTCAGGTCTCTTCTTTGAGCTATGGAATAAATAAAATCCCTTAAAATTAAAAAGATATGAAATGCCAGTTTCTGCATTAATTAGAAAATGTGCTAATTTGCTGTAACACTAAGACCTTAAAAAATGATAGAAATGATATATGATAGAAATATATTTCTCTCTCCCATAATAGTCTAGTGCTGGCAGACAGCCAGGTCACATAAGTAGTTATTTTCACTGAGGATATCCAGGTTATTTTATTACTTTGATCATCTACAGGGTATCTCCCTCACCTGCTGGCTCACAAGCACCATATTTGTTTTTCTTGGGAAAAGAAAGAAGAGAAATAGAGGACAATCATATTCATTTTTAAAATGTATTACCAGAAGCTACTTCTATTCCTTTGGTTTGAATTTAGTCACATGGCCATATATAGCAGTCAGAGAGGCTAGAAAAGGAAGTTTCTGGCTTTGCACAGAGTCCTCTGACTAAATGGAATAAGGGAAAAATAGGGAATGGAAGACAAAGTCTGCCCAGAAGAAAGCCAAAAAAGACTTAAATGCAGAAATAATTAAAGGAGTTTCTAGAGAGGTGAGGTTAGGGAGAGGATGAATGGTGGAGGGAACTCTTGATTTTCATAATGAAACTGTTCTACAATATTTGATATTAAGAATCATGTCGCGGGGCGCCTGGGTGGCTCAGTGGGTTAAAGCCTCTGCCTTTCGCTCAGGTCATGATCCCAGGGTCCTGGGATCGAGCCCCACATCAGGCTCTCTGCTTGGCAGGGAGCCTGCTTCCTCCTCTCTCTCTCTCTCTGCCTGCCTCTCTCCCTACTTGTGATGTCTATCTGTCAAATAAATAAATAAAATCTTAAAAAAAAAAAAAAGAATCATGTCGCATGGAATACTATGGTTATATTTTTAAAATTAAAACAGAAAGCAATATACAGCATTAAGAAACATTAGGGAAAATTTGAAGAAGAATGAGCAAAGACATAAAGTCAAGGTAAAAACATGTACATGTGAAAATATATAGCATTATAAGAGTTTATGACACAAAAATTCGCATTTAGAGCTTTAGATATTGTTTATACTATTTAAATATGTGGAGACATATAGATTCTTAATTTGCCTGAAGTTGATAAAACAAAAGTGCTCCCTTTTCCCCAGCACCTACAGCATGGTCACTTTTAACATTTTTAAATCTTAAAGAATCATTAAAGAAAAAAAAATGAAGCAAAATAAATAAAAACAAAATACCTTTTAGCTTTTACACTTTGGAGGTCTTGCTCTAGTCACAAAGTAAAATTTACAGTGGGAGATAGGATTAGAAGTGTGCATCATATGAGGACATGTTTACATGCATGTGGCATGTTTGCGCATGCACATATAGTTAGAGGAAAAGAAGAACCTCTTTTGAAGTTTCAAAATAAAATGACAAACTTGACAAAATAAGTATGCTTTTAGTCTCATCATATTTCTTGTTTCTAATACACCATTATTATTTAGATACACAGATCTAAATAATTAAGAATTATAGGCATACAGAACTGGGTGAGTATGCAGTGTCTATGTAGTTCGTATATTCCAACATGTTTGATATAGAGATAAGAAAACCGAAACTCAGATTACATATCTTACTCAAGATCATAGCTGATAGGGCTAATTTTTTCTGGTTCTGTAAGTAATACCCATAAGCCTAACCACAAGTGAGAACAATGAGAATCAGGTGATGGAATTCCAATCGTATATGGATAGATGATGTAATTGTCAAATATATACTGACTCAGCTAAAATAACTTCATAAACTTACTCATAGAAACAGGTTTTTAAAAAGATTACAATGTCATTTTTATATAGAAAGGTATTTCAAGAAATAGCATATTCTTCCTCAACATAAGTTTGTGTATTATATAATCACTTTCAATGTATAATCCAAATTTACTATTTTTATTGTTGAAATAAATCTTTCCAAAATTTATTATGATGACACTTTCATTGAAATAAAGTATTTTCTTAAGACCATAATTTAAAATTATAGATATGTTAATATATAAATATATTACTGTATTTAATTATGTTTTAAAGTTAAGATATCAATGGTTTGTAAAAACTTGGGGTTTTTATTTAGCCAAAAAAATACATGATGGACAGCGAATATAATATTTACAAATTCATTTAAGATTATATACATGTATTTGATTAAATTTCTTTGTAGTATTAATATGATTTATCTCCTTCATTTCGAAGATGTCTCTGGAAAAGTATGCCTCATGTTTGTTCTGTAACAATAAAATACTTCTTTTTTTTCTTGATTATGCTATGTTAGTCACCATATAGTACATCACTGTTTTTTGATGTAGTGTCCCAAGATTCATTGTTTGCGTATTTTGCACAACAATATTTCTTAATTTACTTATTAGATCTGAAACCAGAATTTCAAATATATTTCTAGAAGTATGCATGATCATTTATATTTTAATGTTAAATATTAAAATAACCACAAGTACTTCACTCTTCTAAAATGATCATTAAAATCTTCATTAAGCAGTTCACTGTTGTCTCCTGATGAGAAAACTGGCTACGCACCAAAGAGAAACCTGCACTAGAATTAGTGATAAACGCCAAGTGCACCCAGCAATGCTTCCACTTACACAACTATCACTGCTCCGCCACCCAGCAAAAACCTTATGAAATTCTATGTTAGCTGCTTCACTGCCTTTTGATATCTGAAAAGCCATTCTTCCTTTAACCCTATTATAAATAAGTGGGTTAAAGAAAAAATATATATGAAATGCTAGTGGAGTGTAAGGAAAAGTCTATTCCCACTGTGGTCTGTAATCACTGCACATGGCCTTCTGAGTGTGAAGGGAATTGCTGTTCAATGTAAGGAAATGTAGAACCTCCACAAATTAGAATGACTTCTCTTTAGCGAAGCTTAGCATTTCAACCATGTTTTCATTTATTTTTCAGGATTAAAATGTGTGTTAGGAATAGTTTTTATTAATACAAAAGACATTACATAATATAGCCAAAAACATGAAGTGAAATTTGGTTTTGTGGCTTTTAAGATACAAAATTTCAAAATATCAGTATGTTATTATCTGCTTCAAGAAGGAAACCTAATTCTTCACCTCTGACAGCATGATAAATCATCGTTTTTGAAAACACGAGGCTAAAGTATTTTGACATTTCAGGACATGGTAAATATTTTATGAACCAAGAGGGGCCAGTTCAGTTTATTGCATTGACTAATTCTAAGCACATCAATTTTTTCAGGGGAAATAAAATAGACTGAAAAGAAAACTAAAAGAATATTTAAAGACATGATTAAAGTATATACAGTGACCATGACATTTAGAACATTTACTTGCTCTTAGTAGATTTAGTATTGGTAAGAAGTCACTGTGAAATTCTTATTTTCGACACAGCTGAATGTAATTGATAGAAGAGGAAGCATTTTACTATTCCCTGGTGAAGAAATTACTTGATAGTGATAATAAATCAATAATGAACTGTATCATGTATTTCACACCCAACAAATGTCAAATTTCATACTTGCCTGCATTCCATGAAAAAATAAAATTATTAAAACACTAATTTTAAAATATGACTTCCTATTCCCCTTGAAGACAATTCCTCTGTGAATCAGTGAGAGTGGCTTGATCCTGTATCATAATTACATAATCAAAACTATATCTAATTTAGTGTATAATACTGCCTCTGTACTCATACAATAAGAGATTAAATTATAATTACTTCATGTCCGCTGCTAATGAATAAAATAAGTAGATACATTTAAGAAATTAGTATCTATAATATTTTGAGCTATTAGCACAATTTTATCAACTTTGTTATTAAGAAAAAAATATGTTGTTATACCAATTGATGAAATGATGGTTAGGGAATTCAATTAAGAGCCTACAAGTTTTGAGAAAATGAGAGCCTTGAGGAGTATGCAATCTTAGACTGCTTTGACTCAATTCTTCTCCCAAATCAGGTTTCAAAACCTACAAATTAGAGAAGAAAATGAACTCTTCCATATGAACTTGTTTACACAATTTTCCTTTCCTAAAACCATGCCTTAGACAATCAGTGTTCTATCAAAGATGTTTATCAGGAAACGAAGCATGCAAATCTGGAGACAGCCATTTGATGTCTCTGTAGAATTCAGGAGGAGAAAATGAGAACATAGGCCATTTTTCTCCCCTTTGTCTATTTTCTACGTGAAAAGTGATTGTGTGTTCAACTTCCACAATGAATTGATTTGAGAACATTTTTATTCCCTCACTATTGTTATAAATTTAGAGAAAAAGAAATTTACTTTTTAAATTTGAGTATAGTTGACATACAATGCTACATTAATTTCATTTGTACAATATAGTGATTAGAAAAGTCTATACATTATGCTATGCTCAACACAAGTGTACCTAACATTTGTCACCTGCAACACTATTGAGTGTTGCAATACCATTGAGTATATTCCCAGTGCTGAACCTTTTATTTCCATTATTTATTCATTCAATAATTAGAAGCCTGTGTCTCCCACTCCCCTTTCCCCATTTTGCCCATCCCTCCAGTCCCTCCCCTCTGACAACAGTTTATTCTCTGTATTTATTTATTTATTTATTTATTTATTTATTTATTTATTTTTATTTTTATTTGACAGACAGAGATCACAAGTAGGTAGAGAGGCAGGCAGAAA
This sequence comes from Meles meles, assembly GCF_922984935.1. NCBI lineage: Eukaryota > Metazoa > Chordata > Mammalia > Carnivora > Mustelidae > Meles > Meles meles. Next base: position 80,202,995 of record NC_060067.1, on the reverse strand, counting down.
GAGAGAGAGAGAGAGAGGGAAGCAAGTTCCCTGCTAAGGAGAGAGCAGGATGTGGGACTCGATCCCAGGACCCTGAGATCATGACCTGAGCCGAAGGCAGAGGCTTAACCCACTGAGCCACCCATTCGCCCCTATTCTCTGTATTTATAAGTGTTATTTTACTTTGGTTTATTCATTTGTTTTGTTTTCTAGATCCCACATATAAATGAAATAATATGATATTTGTCTTTCTAATTTAACGTGACATATTGGTAGAACTTGTTGAAAGAATTGACAAGTATGCCTGGAGTAAGTAAGGGGAAATGTATGGAAATAAAAACATAAAATTAATTATAAAATGTCTGCTATGACTACATTTATTGTGGTGAGTATTGAGTAATGTATAGAATTGTCAAATCACTATGTTGTACATTTAAAACTGATATAACATCTATGTCAACTATTCCTCAATTTAAAAAAAAAGAACTGTCTACTGTAAGTTAAAAAGGATCACATCTTACCTGTCTGTGGAAATGTTTGGTATTTAATGGTGCTGCAGGAAAATGACATAACATCTATACTTCCATTAGCTAAATCTCTTCTACAGAAATAAACATAAATTAACCTAATTGAAGATATAAGAAAGGACACTGACTGAGAGAAGACACAAAGATCTTAGTAAAAAGATGGGATGAACAGCAGTAGTACCTTGTGAAAAGAGAGAAAAAATATTTGTAAGTTATAAATAAACAAGAAGGCGGTATTTTATAGTGCACATTGGAAAGTAAAGCCTCTTTTGCTACTAATATGATAGTCAAAGAAGACATTGGATCTATAGGTAGCTTTTAACAAGTGTATAAGCTAAATTAAGTTTTACCTCAACCTATGACAAAGGTACTGATCTAAGCTGTTGAAAGGTCAGTATGCATTGGCATAGGGCGACCATGGCTTGATTAACACAGAATACTGCGGATGTGACCATGTTAAGCAAAAATAGTTCTTGTTGAACCAGACAAACTTTCTTTGAGATGATATATTTAACCATAACACAGTAAGTCTTTCATCTTACTTTAAGTGAAGAGCAACTGGAAGTTTATTTCAGAATCCTGAAGATTTTATCTATCTATCTATCTATCATCTATCATCTATATTTTTGCTCTGTATTTATGGTAACAATGAATTTTGAAAACTATTGGAGCTTTATAAACAAAAATATCATGTTGATAGACAGGGTTCTGGGACACATAATACAGTATTCTGAGGGAAATCAGTTGATATTTTTCAGATTATCTACAATGAATATATCTTAATTTTTGGTTAAATTAAAAAAATTAAGATTACAGCACCTAGAATAATCTTGTCAAACAAAATATCTAAAGGAATCTTGTTTAACAGGCTTTGTTCATTCTATATACACCAATTGAGATAACAGGTTAGTTTATTAAGATATTTGACTCCTAAGTTATTTCTTTTTTTTTCTTTTACATTGGAATTTTTACACTTTAGTTGAATGACACATGTTAGAATTTTTCAGTGGATTAAGGAAATGGTACAATTTCTGTTTTAAGTGTTTTGTTTATTGTAGCTGACCTCGCTACATCTTTTTCTATTTCTTTCTCTTCTATCTCTCTCTTTACATATATATGGATAGATGACAGATAGATAGATAGATACACGCATACATACATACATAAATCCTTGATAAGATATTTGAGCCAGTCAGTTCTATTGGTTAGCTACAATGATCAAATTTTTTCTACATCTTTTAATAGATTGAAATGTCATAAAATCAATAAATATATTGAGTCTTTTGTAATAATTATATTCATAATTAAAATATCAAAGTATTCTTTCATAAAAAGTCATGTTTTCCAATAACTATAATAAGGTTCTTATATTAATATTAGTGAATATTTCTTTATTGAGTCAAATAATTGGATACCTAGAGATAAAAATGAGTGATTCTGAAAGTGGATAATTCATAAAATGACAGTTTACTTTGAATATAAAGATGGATTAAAAAACAAGGTGATTGAATTAAAACGTTTTAGTGCTAAATCGGGAAACAACAGTAGGTTCTTTATTTCACTCTACTTATTAGAAAAATTGGGTCTCTCCCCGGAAGTAACATGTATAAAGAATTGACAAAAAAATAGGACCACTAGCCCTACATTTATAGTTAAGCCTCAGGGTAGCATGATACATGTTATTGGCCATCAGCAATTATAATATATATACAATTTAATCTCTATTTTAAGCAAATAATGTATTTTGGTATGAAATATTGGTGGAAGTTAACTTTCATCCTCTTTTATCTTTATATTTACACTCACTTTTTTTTTTAAAGATTTTGTTTATTTATTTGACAGAGATCATAAGTAGGCAGAGAGAGTGAGAGGGAAGCAGGCTCCCTGCCGAGCAGAGAGCCCAATGTGGGACTCGATCCCAGGACCCTGAAATCATGACCTGAGCCAATGCTCAGCCGAATGCAGCGGCTTAAACCACTGAGCCACCCAGGCGCCCCTACACTCACTTTTAATTATAATACATTTGGAAACTTCACATTTAATTCATTAAATCGAATGTTTGGAGGAAAACAGGAGATGATTATTCATTACATTAAGTGAACAGTAATTTATTCTAATTTATAACAAAGAAAATAACCAAACTCAATATAATAGAATATATTTATGTGACATTTCTAGATACAAACATCATAAGACTCACTCTGAAAATGATAAATGGAGATTAAGCTTAAAGGCAACAAATATCTGTCTTTTTACCACTGAAAATTTACACATTAAAATAAGACATACTCTCTTTTCTTTTCATATGTATCACATGAAATGCATGTAGATTTCCTACATTCAGTCTTAGAAAGCTTAAGTTACTCCAGTGTGCCAGGCATTAGGGATCAACCAAATATTATCTCTCTCTACATCTGTCCATCCTTTTTCATGGGTTTCATATTTTTGTAAAGGGGATTGGCATGGAAGTAATTGAATTGAAAATAATCAAACTAGTATTTACCCTAAAGATACAAACATAGTGATCCGAAGGGGCACGTGTACCCGAATGTTTATAGCAGCAATGTCTACAATAGCCAGACTATGGAAAGAACCTAGATGTCCATCAACAGATGAATGGATAAAGAAGATGTGGTATATATACACAATGGAATACTATGCAGCCATCAAAAGAAATGAAATCTTGCCATTTGCGACGACGTGGATGGAACTAGAGCGTATCATGCTTAGTGAAATAAGTCAATCGGAGAAAGACAACTATCATATGATCTCCCTGATATGAGGACATGGAGAAGCAACATGGGGGGGTAGGGGGATAGGAGAAGAATAAATGAAACGAGATGGGATTGGGAGGGAGACAAACCATAAATGACTCTTAATCTCACAAAACAAACTGGGGGTTGCTGGGGGGAGGTGGGATTGGGAGAGGGGGAGCGGGCTATGGACATTGGGGAGGGGAGGCGAACCATAAGAGACTATGGACTCTGAAAAACAACCTGAGGGTTTTGAAGGGTCAGGGGTGGGAGGTTGGGGGAACAGGTGGTGGGTGATGGGGAGGGCACGTTTTGCATGGAGCACTGGGTGTTGTGCAAAAAGAATGAATACTGTTACGCTGAAAAAATAAATAAAAAGGGAAAAAAATAAAAAAAATAAAAAATAAAATAAATAAATAAATAAAAAAAAAAAAGAAAATAATCAAACTACTATCTAAAGTCATCATTCATTAACAATGTTAGACTCTTACAGAAAAAAAATATTAGGCTGTTATCCTGCTACAGAAGCTGAGAGATTGTAGGCATACTATCTTCTTTGGCTTTCAATATTCTTACTGATTTTCTGGTTTTTGTGTGTGTTTGTGTGTGTGTGTGTGTTTCTAGAACATGCATACTTTGGACTGTTATGACATTAGGGAAATTGACCTTTTTTCATTATGTAACAAATCTTTTCATATCTAATAATAACGATTGTTCTGAAGTGTTTTGACTCTCCAGCTTACTTTTGGGTCATGTGTTCCTTCATTTTTATCCTTTCATTGTTCACCTATTTAAAGGTTTTTCTTATAGAAAGCTTATTGATAATTCTTGCTTTTTACCCAATATAACAGTCTCTGCCTTTCTTTTGTTGCTGCATTTAAGTCATTCACATTTACTTTAGTTATTGATATATCTGAATTAAACTGTCATTTTGCAGACTATATTCTGTTTGTTCCATTTGTTTTTTCTTTTTTTCTCTTCATTTTCTGGATTCTCTGGAGCAAATTGGTCCTTTTAATTATACCATTTCATCTTCACTATTAAGTTACGTTTTTAGTGATTGCCCCAAGGTTTTAATATTCATCTTTAACTAACCATAGTTAAATAATATTATAGAGCTTCATGTATACTATAAGGAATATGCAACAATATATTATCAATTCTTCCTCTTATAATAATACTGTTATAATATATTTTATGTGCTATGAACAAATGATGCATTGTAATGATTTTGCTTTAGATAATTAAGTAACTAAAAAAGAGAAAACTGATTTTATTTTATTACCCTCATTTATTACTTATTCCATTCCCAGTGCTCTTAATTCCTTTTCATAATTTTGTCTGTTATATTCTTTTAGTCTGATGATTTTTCCTTAACATTTCTTCAATGTCATTTTGCTGGTAGAAAATGATCCTAGTTTTAGTTTAGCTGAGAAAGCTGAATTCAGAATTCAGGTCTTTGGACTCAAACAGAATTATGTAACTGGCATTCTTGATTCTCCAACTTCTGGACGTAGATCATGAGAATTTTCAGCCTTGATAACTGTGTGAGCCAATTCCTATCATAAGTATCCTCATGCATCTCTCTCTATATATATTATTTGTTGTGTTTCTGTGGAGAACCCTGACAAATGCAGTGTGTCTCTGCCAAATCTCATAGCAGTATTCCACTGTCACTTTTATTCCGTATTTGGTAGGCGAGGATTGTGGGATAAGACAGGGGTATTCTCTGATGCTCTGATTAACTCTCAGCCTACCACTGTTTCCCTAAGTATCTGGGAGTATCCTTCAAAATCATACCCTTTCTCTACCAGCTGCAGTTCTGGTCCCAGGAGGTATTTCTTCTCCTCCCTCAGAGGTAGAAATTACACACATACCCACTTCCCATTTATAATGGTTGTTCCCAGCACCTAAATGGTAACAGTTTTTGTTATTCTTCCCATGGATTAAAGCATTTTTCCTCCATAGTTGATCCTGGAGAAGGATTCTTATGCAGCTTTTTCCCCCTCCCACAACAGCTATTATTTCACTACTTCAAGCCATTTTTAGGAGGTAAATTTTCTCAGCATGCACTCCCCTTTTCTGTGATATTTTGTAGGGGTTCATGGCAAATGGCCAGCAAGAAGGTGCTATCCGTCCCTACATCTGTGGCCACTAGGGGCTTCATAAACTTCTGCCAGTCTTCTATTGGCCACTGTCAATTCACCAACTATTCTAGCTACTCTTCTTGCCCAGCATCCTACATCCTTTGGCTTTCTAATGTAGTATTTTGCCCTACGCCTCCCTACAGGAGTCTATGTCTTCTTAAATTTAAGATTATCTGGTTGCTCTGAAATATCAGCTGATGATTTTTAAGTAGTCCCCAATCTGCATTTTGTCTGGCTTTTTTTCTTTGTATAAGGGTGGAGTGATGCTCTTTCCAATTCTATATATTCCTGAGAGGAAACCAAAATGAATGTAAATATTTTAAATCCAGGGCTCTTGGGTGGCTCGGTCAGTTAACCACTTGCCTTCAGCTCAGGTTATGATCTCAGGTTCTGGGATCAAGCCCTGCATTGGGCTCCCTCCCTATTCAGCTTGGAGTCTGCTTCTCCCATCCTTTCTACCTCCTCACCCACTCATGTTCTCTCTTGCTCTGCTCTCTTTCTCCCTTTCCCTATCACATAAATAATCTTTAAAAATCATTTAAGCCATGGATTCTGCCTTTTAAATCAGCATTTAAAACATTTACCATTGTAGAGCAGTACTCATAAATGCTATTTACATACTGGAAATAAAGATAAGTGCTACAGAGAAAATTTCCTAAAAAGGAGATGTTAGAGGAGTTATCATATTACACCAGATTAACTCCCCAGTCAGATATGAAATAATTACATTTCATCATACTCGCTTTAAGTAAAGATTTTTCCAACTCTACTTCCATTATTTAGTACAGTTTCAAGAGTACGAACTTTGCATAATACATATAGCTGGAGATGCAGTGAAGATATAGGCCTGATGACATAGGACTTATGTACAGATGCTAACGTAACCCAGGAAAGATTGATGTTGATACTTCACACCTCTGAATGTTCCTCAGAATGTGGATTATCCAACAAAATGTTAATAATGGGGTACAAAGAAAAATAAGCTGTAAGTAACATCAAAAGGAATAAGGGAACAATCATAAGTATTACAAATGAAACATTTGTATTCAAATAGAGTACTCTAAATATCCAAATAATATTTTCTTCAAATAATATTGATTTCCCTTTCCACCTACCCATTTTTCTTTGGGTCTTGTGCATAAAGGCAATTATCATTTAATATTTTTAGTCTTTTGCAATGAAGGAGAAATATCTTAATGTAGAAATGTACATTTTATTTGTTTATAAGTTGGTTTGTTTTACAACCTTATCTTCATTGTGACTCATTATATAGATAACTTTTGGTTTATGCTGCAATATTTTCCCAAAATCCTTTAATTCAAACTCAAAGAGGTAGTATATATTTCAAAGACACTCTTATTCTTAAGAAAAGTAATTATTAAATAAATAAATAAATAAGAAAAGTAATTATTAGAAAAATTTCCTCACTTGTTGATTATAACGTCATATTTTCTTTAAATATTAGATCTTTAGATTTTAACAAAGGCAAGCACATCTGTTTATTTTGGATCCTATAAGCCTGTCATTTTTTTTTATTTTATAATTATATTATTTGTAACATATTGAGAAATATATCAAAATGTATATAACATAGTAAACAAATACAAAATTAGAGATGATATAAAAATCAAAGCTTACACTCAGGTTTTAAAGTTTTAGCTAATGTAGTAAGCATTTAATTAAAATTAAGTATACTAAATCATTTAAAAAATAATTTTATAAGGCTAGTCAGTTAATGCCATTCTTATTGTACAGACGATGAAATCAAGGTTTGGATTTCAAGACTATCTTATTAACAAATGTTACGGTCATGGCTCAATTCCAGTCCATTTATCTCCATTGTCTATATCTTTAATGACAAAGCTATGAAACTTTTATGAATTTTTGTCAAAAAATCAATATAATGGATATTAATGCATATAGAATGTGTGTGTGCATGTATGTGTGTGCGTGTGTGTACACACATATGCACAGAGGCACACATACAGAGGTTTGGAAGTGATTTAGAATCATCAAAATAATTTAGTAGTAAAACTAGAAAAAACTTCAGATTTAATATCTTTTTTTAGATATTCTCAACAGTATTCCTTTTGGGGACCCCATTTTCCTCCATTTTACCACATACTTTCAGCTCACTTCATAATTTTAAATCAGTTTTGGATGGACTATGGAGTGTGGTACAGGTGCATTTTATTAACCAGTATCTCTTAATGGTTAGTCCTCAGTAAAAATTATATATCTTGTAGTACCGTCGGATCTTGGAGAGATCCAGTTATTTAATCACTGACAATTTTTTCAAGTCAAGTCAAGTCAAGTCAACTTGAAAAAATAGGCATATAAATATATGCCTATTTATATAGGCATATAAATTCCTACATGAAACAATCAATTTTTAACTTGCTAGACTTTTTTTTATAAGTAAAAATCTGAATTTCTTGTTATCACTTGAAACATACCCAGCTAACAAAATAATCATCTAAGTGAAGATTTCTGGGCTGAATAAGGAACATCAGTAATGAACAAAGCATTCACAGTACATACCTTCAAGAATATTAAATGTAGAGAAAGAACTAGATAATTACATTAGCAAATGAAATAGACTATAAAACAAGGATAGAAAAATACTATAGTAGTATACATCTGAAGTAGCTAACAGATTTTAGAAAGGAAGGAGTATTCACTATTCTAGAAGAAACATTTGAAGCAACATTGATGTTAAGAACATAATGTGAAATAGGGGCGCCTGGGTGGCTCAGTGGGTTGAGCCACTGCCTTCGGCTCTGGTCATGATCTCAGGGTCCTGGGATCAAGCCCCACATTGGGCTCTCTGCTCAGTAGGGAGCCTGCTTCCCTCTCTCTCTCTCTGCCTGCCTCTCCGTCTACTTGTGATCTCTCTCTGTCAAATAAATAAATAAAATCTTTAAAAAAAAGAACATAATGTGAAATATATAAATAACAAAAAATCACAATCAAAAATATATTTTTTTAACTAAAGTTAGGAAGTAACTAAATAAAAGGATTTACTAAATAAGGATTTACTACTAAAAGGATTTACTGGTAACTTGGGTCAACTGAAAATATTTATCACCTCAGAATTTCCCTTTACCCTCTATTATCATATCCCCCGTCACTCCAGATCCTGATAACCTACAATCTGCTATTTGTCCCTATAGTTCTGCCTTTTCCAAAAAAAAAAAAATCAAATGCATGTATAGAGAATATAGTCTTTACTTAGCATAGCATTTTAAAATTATCTGCATCACTGCAGGTATGAGTAACATGTTCTTTTAATTACTGAATGCTATATTGTACAGATGTGTCACATTTCTTTATCCATACTCCAGATGTGGGATTTTGGATCATTCCTAGTTTTGAAATTATAAATAAATCTCTTTATACACATGTACTGATCATTATGCAAATATATGTAATAATCATCTCTCTTGGGTAAAACACCTAGGGGTGGGATAGTTGGGTCATATGGTACTAATTTAATTTTACAAAAAAACTGCCTAATGGTTTTGTATCAGTAGCATTTAAAAAATCTTCAACTGTGTATGAGAGTTCAAGATGATCTAAATTCTTTCCATGCCAGAACTTGCTACTTTCAGTGTTTTTGTTTTTTTGTTTGAAGTTTTGCCATTCTATTATGTTTGCAGTGGTATTCCTTTGTGGTTTAAATTTTAATTTCCTAAGTGAGTAATTATGTCAAGAATCTTTTCATATGTTTATGCCATCTTGATATCTTTTAGGGTAAATTGCCTGTTCAAATTTTCTGTTGCATGTGTCCTTATATGCCCATTTTGAGAGTTCTTTATAGTGTCTAGATAGTTGACATTTATCATTTATGTATTTTGCAAAAATTTTCTCCCATCCTATTGTTTGTCTTTTCTTGTTTTAATAGACTATCTTTCAAATAGCACACATTTTTCATTTCAATGAAGTTCAGTGTATGAACTGTTTTACCTAATGGGTTGTGCATTTGATATCCTATCTAAGAAACCTTTGCATAAAACTATATCACAAAATTTGTCTTCTATACTTTCTCACAGAAATTGTACAGTTTCAGGTTTTACATTTTGGTCTATAATTTACTTGGAGTTAATTTTTGGATATGGTGAGAAATCTGGGTTGAAGATTTTTGCTTTGCATATGGCTATCCATTTTTTTTTCCCCACACTATTTATTGCAGAGTATCCTTTCAATGTTGGATGGTCTAAGCATCTTCCTTTAAAAACAAACAAACAAACAGAAAAACATTATGTGTGCATCTATATTTGAACTCTGTTCTTTGTTTTTTCCTGTTTTTCCAACTTTATTGGAAAAGCAAACTGAGGTCCCAGTGTCCCCACACCCTCCTCCACCCTATGAACTTTTTATTATGTCTCATAAATCTATATGTCTGTCCTTATGCTAATACACACTTGTTTTTAGTGCAGTCTTTAGCTGGATTGTAGCTTTGTTTCCCAGTCTTAGACCAGGTAGTGCAAATTCACCAAATACATCCTCCTTTTTCAGAATGCCTTGGCTATTCAAGGTCTTATGCTCTTTCACAAATTTTAAGAATCATTTTGTTGATTTCTACAAACAAAAAATAAAAAGGAGCATAATGTGATTTTATTCTTTTTTTTTTTTTAAAGATTTTATTTATTTATTTGACAGAGAGAGATCACAAGTAGGCAGAGAGGCAGGCAGAGAGAGTGAGAGGGCAGCAGGCTCTCTGCCGAGCAGAGAGCCCGATGCGGGACTCTATCCCAGGACCCTGAGATCATGACCTGAGCCGAAGGCAGCGGCTTAAACCACTGAGCCACCCAGGCGCCCTGATTTTATTCTTATAATACTCTATATCTAGGTGAATTTTGGGAAAATAACAAATTAATAGATATCGTTTCTTTAGAAAGTTCATGAATATTATATATGACTCAAATTTAGAATTTATGCTGGTTAGCATTCTCTGAGCTAATATATGATTTGATGTTTTAAAATAAATTTTAAATAATAGAAATATTTTATTTCGTCTTCAAGTATTTTGTCTGTATTATTCTTTCTTCTTTTAGATTTGAAATCCATCAATGTTTTACCACAACTTTTAGATGTGGTTTATTTTTGTTTGTTTGTTTTTTACTTTTTTTTTCATTTTAAAAACCTGAACACTTTATATTGGCCATCTTCATACATGGGATCCCTTCATATATCTTCCATCTCTCTGTTAAAATTATATACCCCTTTCTGCATATTAATTGGAGCTATTTTAAAGATCTTTTCTGATAATTCCAACAAATACATCATTGTCATGTCTTGTTTTCATAATTGCTTTATCTTTGACAAAGTTTCTTTTTCTTTCTTTTCTTTTTTGGTGTATTTTATACTTTTCATTAAATGATAAACACCATTAAGTAAGGCAATAGTAATTGAGACAACTGATATTTAATCCTGGAAATACTTCCTCCATTTGGCCATTAATGTGAAGAAATTAATCAATCTACCCATGAGTTTGCTTGGATTTGGGTTTTGTTGTTGATATTCTTATCATCAGTGTACCTCAGACTTCACATTTCTGTAGAGGTGGGGTGAAGCTGCCTCATAGTGAGGATATGGGCGAAGTTCCAAAAGGTGCTTTCCTCAGTGACTGTTCCACAATCTCAGTTTCCAAATAAGTTTAAATAGCTGCACTTCAGATGGGTCAGTCTCCATGCTGTTTATCTTCCCTTCGGGTGGCCAACTTCTCTTTTTTATGACTTCATTCATTACTTTATGTTAGGCATGTTTGGTGTAGTCTCAGTTGGACAGTTCCTGCTTAAATGTTAGGTAGTGCTCTGCTCTTGAGCTTAGGAGGGTGGGATTTCTCAGCCCTCTAAATATTGCCTTATATCTGAGATGTACTTGGAGGGGAACTTACTGCCCATCTCCCATCAGTAGCTCATCTGAGCTTGGTGTTGAATAGGATCCAAGGCCAGTGTAGTGGTTTCCTGGCTATCTCCTACTGAAAGGGAAGTTTCTCCTTCTACCCTTCCTCCAAATTAAGTTTTTACCTAATGTTTAGCATGTTTTCTGTCTTCTCCCAGGAGCTTAAGGATTTGATTTGTAGGATAGTAGGAAAGTTGGTGATATTTATTTTCTGCTCATCCCAAATACCAACAATCAGCTGCATTTTTGTGGCTCTGACTCACTCCTCCCCAGTCTTTCTTGTGAGCAAATGGTGGGGCCACTGAAAAAAAGCCTTGAGTCTAGGGCAACTCACAATTGCAGATTGATACAATATCCACACTTGGTCTTTAGTTTAAGATAAGACTTACTAGTGTGACAGGTGACTGGTTCCTCTTACTCCTAAACTCTTTAATAAGGGAGACAGTTTGCATGTTCTGTTTCTTCTTGATGGAGATATTCTCTCTTCAAATTTCAGGTTATTTGGTTTTCTTGTCTTTTTTTTTTTGGTTTCAGAAATTCAGGTTACAATAAATAAATAAAGTCTAAAAAAAAATTAAAAAAAAAAGAAATTCAGGTTACTTGTTTGTTCTCTGTACTTTTATGGACACAAGTGAAGTTACAAATTTATAAATTATTTGGTTTATTCCTGTTAAAACTGGCGTGATCTCTGTAGCTTTCTGCATCCATAATGGATCAGAACATTGGAGATAATTCTTGGGAGTTCTTTTTCATCTCTAGTTTGAAGTCTTTCACCAAGTTCTTTGGATTTCATCTCCTAATGATCTAAGAACAACAGAATCAAGACAGATTTTTTTTGAATCATAATTCTTATACTTCTTCATGATTTTCTTCACTACCATTCAAAACCCTTAATTATTTTTAAGGAAGAAAGTCAATTAAGGGTCACATGATTGATGAAAATTTCACATCAAAGATGAAAAATGTGGTTTTACTTAAACTATAGGAAATTTTACTTAGGCTGACATATTATAAATAAAATATGAGAAAGTAATTTAGAAAACATATAAGTTAAATTGCTAATTATATTTTCCTTAAAGTACATTTTCTAAATTAAAATTTCCCATGGAAGAATCAGGTTTCTAAACTGCCTCCCTGTTGCTGAAATATTGGTAATCAAATATTAGCTCTTTGTGGCACGGAGCTCCACAGTAGTTAATGAGATGTTATCCTAGAGTAGTAATATACAGAAGTTCTGGTGTTTTGCTGTCTGAGTTTGAATTAAAAATTTTGCACATGTGTAGCCCACAAATTTCTTAACTTCACTCCAACTTGTTCAACTGTTAAGTGAAGAGATAATAATATCTTTTCTCAGGATATTTGTGAGTGTTAATTGAGATAATAGAGGCAAAGTACTTAGAAAAGTATCTGGAACTTAAATTTTAAATGTGTCTAATATTAAAGAATACATGGTAAAAATAATTTAAAAGTATTCATTTTGAATATTTTGACAGATTGAAACTAATTGTGTTGATGAGGAAAATTGCAAAGGAACGTTCCAGATTCAGAGATTGAGTTGAGATTTTTGAAAAGTCTTTCCTTGTGATAAATTGTGGGAAGTAGTGGGAGATAAGTATTAGGATCCTTTAGGTCCATTTTTTTTTTTTTACTAATACCAAATGAATTTGAACAGATTATGTATTTGATAAGTGAATAAGAATGAATGCAAAAAATAAAGGTAATGAAGAATAATATTTCCACTCAATATTTGCTTTTTTTTGGTGTTTCCTATAGGTCAAATCCTCAAGTAGCTCATTTGTTAAGAGAGATAATAACAGAAATAGAAAGTTATTATTACCAAAAGTAAATACAGCAGAATGTGATCCATATTTGGTTGCTTCTGTGTCTGTTGGAAGAGAAAGTCAATTAAGGCATCATAGATGAAATCATTAATCCCTAGAAACACTTATGGTGGATATGCAGATGGAAAAATCCACATAAGCATGTTTATTCAAAAACTCACCTTCAAAACTACACCCAAAATGTTCTTCAGTTTGTGAAAGCAAGATAGGACCTGACATTATTCCAGCTTATTTTCCTTACCCTTGGACATGATGCTTTTGGTGTTGGGAGACATCACATTTCTACCCTCTTAGCTACTCTTCTTGAGTAATCATATTTTTTTTGTTTATTTTTGTTTGTTTGTTTTCTTGGCTCTTTTATTGATGTTCAGGAATTTGCCTATCTCTTTACTTATTTAATGTTATTTTTCAATGACAGTAGGAGCAGATAAAGCTAATTTTTATCCCTATTCTTTATAACAGGCCAAAGTAAATCATGATACTCTTTTTATATCCTATGCCCATAGGTTGCTGCTCATTCTTATTCCTCCATCCCCACCACTCTCAATAAGAGTACATTAACCAAGTTATTTGCACAGAATAGATAGCTCTTGGGTAGACCAGACAAAACAGAGAATTCAAGAAAGATATAAAATATTAAAATAGCTGTCCAATTCTCCCAGCACCATTTATTGAACAGGCTGTCTTTTTTCCATTGGACATTCTTTCCTGCTTTGTCGAAGATTAGTGATCCGAAGGGGCACGTGTACCTGAATGTTTATAGCAGCAATGTCTACAATAGCCAAACTATGGAAAGAACCTAGATGTCCATCAACAGATGAATGGATAAAGAAGATGTGGTATATATACACAATGGAATACTATGCAGCCATCAAAAGAAATGAAATCATGCCATTTGCGACGACGTGGATGGAACTAGAGCATATCATGCTTAGTGAAATAAGTCAATCGGAGAAAGACAACTATCATATGATCTCCCTGATATGAGGACATGGAGAAGCAACATGGGGGGGTAGGGGGATAGGAGAAGAATAAATGAAACAAGATGGGATTGGGAGGGAGACAAACCATAAATGACTCTTAATCTCACAAAACAAACTGGGGGTTGCTGGCGGGAGGTGGGATTGGGAGAGGGGGGAGGGCTATGGACATTGGGGAGGGTAAGTGCTATCGTGAGTGCTGTGAAGTGTGTAAACCTGGCGATTCACAGACCTGTACCCCTGGGGATAAAAATACATTATATGTTTATTAAAAAAAAAAAATTTGGAAGGGGAGGCGAACCATAAGAGACTATGGACTCTGAAAAACAACCTGAGGGTTATGAAGGGTCAGGGGTGGGAGGTTGGGGGAACAGGTGGTGGGTAATGGGGAGGGCACGTTTTGCATGGAGCACTGGGTGTTGTGCAAAAAGAATGAATACTGTTACGCTGAAAAAATAAATAAAATGGAAAAAAATATATTAAAATAGGAATGATGCATTATTAGAAGAGAGTTATTTCAGGGTTGATGGAGAGACTCTGTACGTATGAAGAAGGGTTGCAGGTGAAGCTATAAACAAATGCAGAATTAGGTAAATGACATTGTTGACAGTTTAGCCTCAACTTTCCAGACAACAGATGGTGAACCAAAATATGAATCCTTACTAGGGAGTGCAATCCCAGAAGTAAGAGTAAAAGGCACAAGAGTTAGGGGAAGCTGGTGAGCAAATAGGAGTGAATCATTTAGCTGATTACAGATTAACAAGCAGAAGTGTTAGGCATGGTCTCCTAGTAGCGGCACTCAGTGATGGGAAGGACATCCCTCTGCCCCATGTCCAGGCAGTAAGAATGGACTGCTTTTTAGTACCATCATCCTCCATCAGTTCTAAATAATCACAATGATAAAATACTACTTTCCACATCAGAACAGAGGTCTCTACACATACCTGACACAGGCAATATACAAGAACTCTTCATTCATTTAAAGTACATCCTGAGGGACTGTGGCTTCCCCAGATTTGTCATCCAGAAACATGTAACCAGAACTCCCTCAGCTCCAACCTCATTATGGACCTCACTTGTACAGAGCTTGGTAGTCTCTTTTGGCAAATAGGAAAACCACACAGGATTCCTCATATAGGTGTAATCAGAACAGTAAAGTGACCCATCCTCAAGGCCCTGAGGACAAGGGCACCTGGATGGCTCAGTTAGTTAAGTGTTTCCTTTGGGTCAAGTCTTTATCTTGGTGTCGTGAGACTGAGACCAGTGTCAGGCTCCCTGCTCAGCAGAGAATTTACTTCTCCCTCTTCCTCTGTACACCCCCCCCCCAACTCATGCCCTCACTCATGCTCTCTGTCTCTCTTTCTTTCCCCTAAATAAAATCAAATCTTTAAAAAAAAAAAAAAAGGCCCTGAGGACAGCAGAAGCCTTTGCTATTATTTCTCTACCTGGAAATAGGCAAATACGTGGATATGTGGTATTATGAATTGTATTTGGTAAATGCACAATTCAGAGGATTTCTAATTTTAGTTCTCCTGTCAAAATGAACAATGATTTTTTTTTAAATATTTTACTTATTTGACAGAGAGAAATCACAACTAGGCAGAGAGGCAGGCAGAGAGAGAGGAGGAAGCAGGCTCCCGGTGGAGCAGAGAGCCCGACGCGGGGGGCTCCATCCCAGGACTCTGGGATCACGACCTGAGCTGAAGGCAGAGGCTTTAACCCAATGAGCCACCCAGGTGCCCCTGAACAATGATATATTTTAAGCAAGTAATTGATTTAGTTAGAACCTGGGATGACTACATCTTAAATGGGATTCATTGATAATCAATAGTTTTAGCCAAGTGAGACATGGAAAATAAAGAGCAGAGGTCCAGTGGGTATCACTTATAATGTGCAGAATGTGAATAAGTCTATATTCACAAGACAGCAAGGATATATACAGCTTTCCTTCCAAAATACGTGTTCAGTCTTCCACTTCCATTCAAAGATAAAGGTGTTGGCATTTTTATGGATAGATAACTGAGTACGGTGAAATCTTTATGATTATTTGTGTGGAGAACAGGAAAAATCAGTAAATACCGTCTTTTAAACAAGCTCCTTAGCTCATTCCAGTTCTTATCTATGTTATTCAAGATATTGTGAATAATATTGTATGATATTATAATATTATTATTATAAATATTTTTATAATTATTATAAATAATTATTATTTTATAAATAATTTGCAATCCCTAACCTGAAAAGCTTAGGGTAGAGAAGAGTACACCCAAAATATAATTTATTATGATTAATGATGAATGTGGTAAAAATGAGTAATTTAAAAAGCATGATTATAAACATTTCAAAATAGGAAATATTGTGGACAGAGAGATTTCAAAACTAGCAAGAATAGGGTAAACATTAAGAAAGATCTCATATAAGTTGAGGAATTTGACATATTTCTGAAATACCAGTGGTATCTATTACAGGCAAACATACAAAGGGCAAGATATTTTTGAACAAGGAAAAATATTTTTATAAATAAAAAATGTATGAAATGTTTTGAAGTAATAGTAATAAACTTAGTTTGCATGGAGTATAAAGTTTAGGTTGGGGGATATGCTAAGATAATTAGAATGGATTCAGGTTGACGGGGGAGCATGGCATCTGATACATCATGAATTAACTTGAGTTATTTCAAGAAGCTACATAATACAAAAATTTGAAATCTTCTGTGCCATTGATCAGAAATATAGAGTTAAAACTACAGCCTTAGCTATTGTGGAAAGTCTTGATACAGTTAGCATAGGTATCAGTGAAAGCAGATGCTACAAATGAAGGAAGACATAATTTGTATGTGAATTCATAGTTTTTCATATAATTGACCAAGTTACAGATTTGAGATATTAACTTAGACATGTGACAATATGCATGTGTGACTCAGATTTAAACCTCATTTATTTCTATATTTTAATGTTGATTTTTCATATTTTTACAGTAATTTAGATAGAATTTCTAAATATTTGTCATATGAACCATATAACAATTTAAACTATTTAACTGCAGGTTGATAAATATGATTTAAATTTATTTTTATCACAAGGACTCTACTACTGTTATGCATTTAATTGACTGAAGATATAATCCATTATTTCATACCCCATATATTTAATCAGAGTATCATCCTTCATTCCTTCTAAATGAGCCACATGGGAGAAGTGCAGAAAAGAAAATAACTCTTTAAAACACTGCCACTAAATGTAGTAGCACCTCTTTTTTTTTTTAATATTTATTTATTTATTTATTTGACAGAGAGAGAGGTCACAAGTAGGCAGAGAGGCAGGCAGAGCGAGAGGGAGAAACAGGCTCCTCACTGAACAGAGAGCCTGATGTGGGGCTCAATCCCAGGACCCTGAGATCATGACCTGAGCCGAAGGCAGAGGCTTAAATCACTGAGCCACCCAGGCGCCCCACTCTTTTTAGTTTTTAAGTCTTTTTAAATTAATTGGAACAAGGATATGGAGGCAACTATAATTCTATCAGATACTGGTAGCATCTCAACATATTTTAGTATGTCACTTGTCATGGATTTTCTATTTACTTTTATAAACAGCACAATTAGCATCACACTTGGGTTACATCAATCAGTCCAACACCATTACAGGTTTATATGTTAACATTTAAATAGAAAATGTTAACATTTTAAGATTTTCTTTAAATGATGAATTAAATCTATAAATTCTGCAAAAATTTGTAATTATTGAATTCTATAACATTTCAAAGACAAATATTGCCCCAAATAATTTTGCATAATAAGAAAAAGACAAAGTGAATTAAGAATAACTTCCTTCTTGGTGATCAATTATGTAAGCATAGACTCCAATTTTCACTTCAGTTTATAACTTGTATTATTTTGTAACATTAGTATATAATTTATTTTTAGTAATAATATATGATTTGTTTTGGGTTATTCCTTTAATCTTAAGTAGAGAACTGGGGTATCCAAAAAATAAATTGTGTGTGGATTAATGATATAATACTATCTATGTGAATTTATTATATTATTGCTATATAGTACTGAGGATATATAACCAATATATCTAAATATTGATCTAAATATTGTTAGAAATACATTAAGATATCTGCTTTCCTACTACAGCAACTTATAGTTGGAATAACTGATAAATATTAGTCTGATATTTTCTAGCTATATATTTACTGGACTATTACTAATTTTTTCTAAATAATGTATTGAAATAATTATTACCAATTTGGAAATCTGGAAAAACAAATGAAACACAATGTCACAAAATAATATAGAATCATAAGCTCATATGTATTGGGGGATGAGATAGGTAATGCCATTGGGAAAGTTGTAGATCTCAAAATTTCGGGCCAAATTTATTTCAGAACACAATTTTTTATGATCTGGACAATTATTCAGAACTCTCTCCCCTACTGCTGTAAGCAATGTTCTATACTTTAGATTTATATTAAAAATTGATCAAAATCTCTTAATGTGCTTTCATTTTCATTTTCAATGTTTTGGTTTTTTTTTAAACCATGAAAAATATCAGCTGGGGACCTTCTCCAGTATGGGCACATTATAGATGCTTTAATATTGGCAAACATGAGTTTGGTATAATAGTAAGTATAATTTTGATTTAATAGCTTTAAATTTGTATTATAATCAAGCTTCACTTGTGAAGAAAATCTATAAAACAGCATAAACACAAAAAAATTCTAGAAAAAATATAAATATTTTGAACATAGTTTCGCTTCCACATGTTTCTGAATCTTTAAATGTACACATTATTTTAAAGATATACAGCATTTCTTTAAGTTAGTAAAGTAGGATAACCTAAATTGCTGTGGACTAGCATATTATCCCAAACATTTTTTTGTAATGTATGCATTAAAACTGCCAGTCCTATAATAAATTATCACTTTAGTTTAATTGATCCCAAGTTGTATTGTTTGTGTTATATCTCTCAAATATCTCTCAGAAGAAAATACTTCCCACTCCTGCTCAGAACATAGTAGAAAATAGTCCATTAGCCCAGAACTTACAATTCCTGAAAATTTTACCAATGGTTTTGGGAGAGATTGCCTACTGTGACATGGGAGTTTAGCAAAATTCTTAATATTGGGATCATTCTGTAATTTGAGATGAAGAAGAAAAAGAAACATTCAAGTTTTTTTATCTTTTCTCTTTTATGAGATGTATTCATTCTTTTCTCTCCTAAGACAATGCATAATACAATTAAACAAGATTACTTTGTTTCTAACTAAATATTTTTATATTACAGAAGGCAGTCCTTGATATTGATTTAATCATTTCTATAAGCTGCCTGGAAAACATGCATATCTTGTTTTATATAGTGCTTAATAAAGTATAATTATAGGTTGTTTTTCTTACTACATTACAGAGATAGGAAATTTCTTAAACACTTTATTTTTCATGTCAGCCAGGAACAAGGACCTTGATACTAAAATTATTGTGTGACAGACTGAAGAGATGTCTGAAGAAATTTAATCATGACAAGGTAAAATATGAATCAAAATTTACTTTGGCTAAAAAATACATTCAATACAATTATTTGCTTTCATTTTTGTTCTTTTTGTTCTTTTGTTCTTTGTGCATCATTTTACACATTTACAAACCTAACTCTTCTCTTTTATTTTTATACCAAATCAAAATCTCAAGACATCTACTTTTGTGTTCATAGGGCCATATTATAAAATCACTTTTAAATTTTATAAATCTAAAACATTGACTATTTTGGTTGTTTTTGTTGTGTTATATGAGAGCATTTGCTATATCTTTTGAGTTAAAAAAGAAACTTTGAAATTTATGCTTCATGAAAATAATGAGTGCTTTGTCACGATAAAACATAATTTTAAAATTCTAAAATTTCTTTAGTTGAGATGTTATAAAAATAGACTCTAAAGGAAACCCTAAGACGAAAATAATAAAAAGAGTGAAATATATGTGGTCTATATCGACATTAACCTTTTATTCAAAACCTTCTTCTTATCATCCTAAGACTAATATTCAAATTCTTCACTATGTTCTGCTTCTCTAACTACTCTCCCTCCCATTATCCTTGTTCTTTTGCTTTATCCACTCTTGCCCTTTGGCTCTTCCTTGAATAAATCAAAATTCTTCATCCCATCACCCTGGCTTATTCTGTTGCTTCCTTCTGGATTTCTCTTTCCCCAGATTTTGATTGATTCATTTCCTAAATTATACCCTTGGCCCCACCTCAATATCAACTTTCTTACTTGTGTTTTAAATGCATTCATTATGGGGTGCCTGGGTGGCTCAGTGGGTTAAAGCCTCTGCCTTCAGCTCAGGTCATGATCTCAGGGTCCTGGGATCGAGCCCCACATCGGGCTCTCGGCTCAGCAGGGAGTCTGCTTTCTCCTCTCTCTCTCTGCCTGCCTCTCTGCCTACTTGTGATCTCTCTCTCTGTCAAATAAATAAATAAAATATTAAAAAAAAATAAAATGCATTCATTAAAGTTCACATAATCTTAGATTATAGTAAAAATTTGTTGATTGTTTTCTTCACTAGACTGTAAACTCCATGAGTGCAAGGAAATAATTTTTCATCCTTACCTCTGATGCTTGGAATAGGGCCCAATTCTTATTGAATAAATCAATAATCAATAGAAAAGATCAAGGGAAATGAAGATATTTACTGTAATGAACAAACTACAAAGCTTTTGAGTGCTATCACCTCCTTTTAACTATGTTGAGACGAATAGATAATGTCCACACTTCCCACCTTCCCATGGCCCTGCCACAGGTATCCATGTTCTAATCTCTAAAACCTGACAATATATTATATTACACTGCAAAAGGGACTCTCTCCAGGTAAAGTCAAGGTTATACAAAATGCAGGGGAATTATCCTGAATTATCTGTATGGGTCCCATATAAATTACATGGGTCCTTAAAAGTGGAAGAAAGAGGCAGAAGTATCAGTCAGAGATGCAGAGGAAGAAACACAGGAGATATTTTTAAAAAAAGAACTTACTTCACCCTTAGTTATTTTGAAAATGAAGACAGCCATGAGCCAGGTATTGCATGCAGTCTTTAAAAGTCAGGATGACCATCAGCCAAAAGCCAGTAAACAAAAAAGGACCTCCATTTTACCAACTAAATTCTGCCAACAATCTGATTGTTGGAAGTGGATTCACGCTCAGAAGCCAGCCCTTCTGGTAACTTCATTTCAAACTTGTGAAATTTGAAGTAGAAATATAAGCCAAACCCATCAAACTTCAGAACTACAGAACTCTAAGATAGTAAATCACTTTGTATTAAGCCCCTAAGTTTGTGGTAAATTGTTATGGCAGCAATTAACAATTAATACTTATACAAAAATCTTATTCCTTTGCCTTGGCTATTGTTATTATTCTAAAATTGATATTGTTTATCTTATTTGTATTTAATATTCTTAAGTACACATTTAGGCAGAGAATTTCTTACATTGTTATAGTTTATTCATTACTTTTTTAAACTGAACTTTCAACACATATGTAACACCTTTCTTATCTGTTTTAAATTACTTGTCTTTGGTAAACTTAATATAAATAAACATTTGCTTTAGGTTTTAAAATCTTGATCTACCTTCCTAGGTAGTAAAAAAACATATTTTCAAACAAATGAGATGTAAAGATGAATATTAATTGAATGAAGGGGTGGAAGATTGGCAGTTGGTGAGTGAAAGGTTACAGAATATTAAATTTTAAATATAGATGGGTAGGAAGAATGCATAATAAGTGATAAAAACAAACAGCCTCTGTTAAAAATTTTTACTGGCTTCAGTAATTGAAGCCATGAAAAGGAGAACATTTATTGAAAGGCATATCTTTGGACTAGGAGTTAAGAGACTTGGATTGTAATACCACCTCATCCAGGTGTAAGTCCTTAAACAGGTCACTTTGTTTCATAAGGAAAAGACGTGTTAATAATCATCTACTGTAATAAAACTTGGTTATTATTTTTTGTCTAAATGTTTTCACACTTTTAAGTAAGTTGTGTGCCAAATTAAAACTTACTTTCGACAATGAATTTTTTATATAGTAACTGAAAATAAAAGAAGTGTTGTTCTAGTCATGCATATGTCTCATTGGGAAAACAATGTTCGAGCAAGGGAAGACGTGTTTTTTTCTCATTCTGTTTTGTTGTGTTTGTTTTGCTTTTGTATGAAATAACCAGAATGTCTATTACTTATTCCAACCAGGATAATATGCTCTTGTTTTATTATATGATGATATATTGACACTACTTTTACAATGCAGGGTTTTGAATATACCAAAGAATCATTATTCCTCTTCCAGAGGAATTTTCTGGGTTATTGAGTATGCTTGTCAATGCCAACATTGGCGTGATAATAACTGTAATAATTAAAATAAACATCATAAAGGTAAAAAATGAACTATATATGCCATGCATTATTCTAAATATTATAAGATATACTGACCTGTTAATCCTCTCCCCAACTAATAGATATCATTATAAATTTTTATTTTATTGATAAAGAAAATGAGACTAAAGGAAGATAAGTAGCTTATTTAAACTCATGGTTAGCCTGGAGTGCAGTCTTTGTTGCAGCCTAAGCACTCTAACTGTTGGTGAAGTTCATCCAGGAGAAAAGTAGTCACGAGTCCTACACATCAAAATTGCTTCTGACATTTTCCTTCCAGTGATCTGGCCATTTATGCACTCCTGTGGGTTATAATAAAAGAGATTACCCAGAGGTAAAATCTGATATTCTGAAGCGAAACTAGGAAATATCTTTTTCTCTTCCAAATGGTGGTTCTGCACCGTAAGTGATCATCAAATTTTAAAAGGATCAAGAAGCTTGGTAAAAATAAGAGGTTAAGTAAAGTCAATAATTGATGGAGGAAAAGATAAGACTTTCCTGCCCCACTCTGAAGTTCCAGAATCAAATTTCAGCCCTGCAAAAACAAGGTATCCATATTTTTAACAAATACTTTAGGAGTCAATAGCAGAGATAAAATTTGTTGGTAGCTGTTGTTATAATTTCCATTAAGACTATATCCTAAATGAAATCTGTTGGACAATCTCATAAAATTAGCATAAACATTAGAATTTTTCTCAATGAAATTATATTTCCGTACTGATTTAAATGTTGCACCACTGGAAGTTTTATCAATATATTTTGGAATTAATATTTTGGGAATTATCTTGTAGATCTAAACTATCATGGTTCATAATTCTAACAAAGAGAATTACAGTATTTGGCCTTGAAACTGAAGCCTACTGAATGCTGGTAGAAATATATCAAGAGGTAAAAAGAAAAAAGTATATATTTCTTTCCTTGCAGCAACAAAAAAGCAGATACAATTCTACATTCTTGTAAATACCTTTTTTTAGAGATTTATTTATTTATTTTAAAGAGCATGAGACAGAGAGAGAGAGAGAGTTCATGTGCGTATGCGTACGCGCTACACCAGGGGGACGGGCAAAGTGAGAGAAAGAATCCCAAGTAGATTTCCCACTGAGTTTAGAGCCTGACCTGAGGCTTAATCCCATAACCCTGAGATCATGACTAGAGCCAAAATCAAGCATTGGACACTGAACTGAGTGAGCCCCCCAGATATCCCTTGTAAATTTTATTTCTAATAAGAATTTTGTAGGATACCTTGACTTTAGATAATGAAAAATAATCTTTAATCTTTAAAATCCCTTTAATTTCTTTGTGTGGTTTATTTGAATTATGTATGACTTGTGATTATACATAAAACGGGATCTCTGTTTTCTCTAGGATTTGCATATCTTCCTACTTTCTAATTGAATCATAGAAGCATTATTGTCATTTCCTCTTTAACAACATGCTTGAAGTCCATAAACCTATACTAGATTCCTTATTGAAACAAAGAACTTTGGTAATATCAAGCTTGGTGATGTTCAGTAATGATACTGTGTTGCATATTTGAAAGTTACTAAGAGAGTGGATCCTGAAAGTTCTCATCAGGAGAAAGAGAATTCTGTAACTTTGTATATTGATCAATGGTAAAATAGATTTATTGCAGTGATCATGTCACAATGTATACTGATATTGAATCACCATTATGCTGTACATCTGAAACTAATATAATGTCATATGTCAATTATACTTCAATAAAAAAAGAAAAACCAAACCAAACAAAAAATGTTGAGTGTGATAGCTCTTATAAATAAACATTTCAAATAACTTTATGTTATGGATTCTATCTATAAAATATCCTTTGATGTAATATAAGAATTTCATATTTTATAGATATATAGAACATATTTAATAATATACTTATAATATAGTTGTTTCTAATAAACAAATAAATGTTCTGACTACATTTTTAAGAATCTGGAGATTAAGTTGCAGGACATACTCTTGAATAAAACACAAATTTAATTTATTAATTTAATTTTATTCTATTTAATTTAATTCTATTAAATTCTAATTTAATTCTATTAAAATATGTGATTACTTGTGTGTCCATAGTAGTTTTATTAAACATTTCATGTCTTCACAATCTTTGACATACAAAAGGCAAGAATAACTGGAGTTTGCACCTTTATAAATGTGAAACCTTAAAATGATTATTTCTGACAGGCTCTGCAGTGAGGGAAAGATAGCTTGACAGATACATAGAGATTTAACTATACCACTGAGCAAGTCCCAATGAATAAGTGATACCATTTTTGGTTCTGTGTTAAAAGAGGAGTACTATGGAAACTGAATTACCTATAATGAGCTAAATTCTATTAAGCAAAACATAATAAAAACTTAAAATTTGTATGTGCTTGAAATGTTTTTGATATAGATTTTACAATGCTATGGAATTGCCCTATATTTTAATATCTTTTAAATTTAAATAAAAATAGGGGTGCCTGGGTGGTTCAGTGGTTAAGTGTCTGCCTTCAGCTCAGGTCATGATCCCAGGGTCCTGAGATTGAGGCCCACATCGGGCTCCCTGCTCAATGAGGAGCCTGATTATGCCCCTCCTACTATCCCTGCTGGTGTTCCATCTCTCACTGTGAAATAAAAAATAAAATAAAATAAAATTTAAAAATCTAAAAAAAAAAATTTTAATAAAAATATAAAATCTGTACAAGCCCCAACCTTTATTTAATCTTATGGTAATAATGATAATGATAAGTGAAACAGTCTAACTCACCCCAGGCTGAAGAAATTAGAAATTGACAATATAAAGTAGATCAGTATAAAACTACAAATATGTATTTTATTGCCATTTCTGTTAATGTGCTCTTTATTTTTTTTCTGAATTTGCTTAATAGCTTTGAAAATATAAGTGACCTAGGAAAAATATCTCTCATAATGAGTATTTTATTCAAAAATATGTTTTCATTTTGGGGGGGGGGTGATTTATTTATATATTTTCAGTGATTCATTGTTTATGCACCATACCCAGTGCTCCATGCAATACATGCCATCCATAATACCCACCACCAGGCTCACCCAAACCCCCACCCCTCTCACCTCCAAAACCCTCAGTTTGTTTCTTAGAGTTCTCAGTCTCTCATTGTTTGTCTCCCCCCTCCCTTTTCCCCCAACTCACTTCTCCTCTCCAACTCCCAATGTCCTCTCTGTTATTACTTATATACTCCACAAGTAAATGAAACCATATGATAATTGACTCTCTCTGCTTGACTCATTTCACTGAGCATAATCTCCAGTCCTGTCCATGTTGATACAAAAGTTGGGTATATTCATCGTTCTGATGGAGGCATAATATTCCATTGTATATATAGGCTATATCTTCTTTATCCATTCATCCATTGAAGGGCATCTTGGTTCTTTCCACAGTTTGGCGACTGTAGCCATGCTGCTATGAACACTGTGGTACAGATTGTCTTTCTTTTCACTACATCTGCATCTTTGGCTAAATACCAAGTAGTGCAATTGCAGAGTCATAGGGTAGCTCTATTTTTAATTTTTTTGAGGAACCTCCACACTGTTTTCCAAAGTGGCTGCACCAACTTGCATTCCCACCAACAGTGTATGAGGGTTCCCTTTTCTCCACATCCTCTCCAACACTTGTTGTTTACTGTCTTGTTAATTTTGGCCATTCTAATTGGTATAAGGTGGTATCTCAATGTGGTTTTGATTTGAATCCCTGATGGCTAATGATGATGAATATTTTTCCATGTGTCTGTTAGCCATTTGTATGTCTTCTTTGGAGAAGTGTCTGTTCATGTCCTCTGCCCCTTTTTTTGAGGTGAATATCTGCTTTGTGTGTGTTGAGTTTGAGGAATTCTTTGTAGATCGTGGATATCAGCCCTTTGTCTGTAGTGTCATTTGTGAATATCTTCTCCGATTCTGTGGGTTGCCTCTTTGTTTTGTTGACTGTTTCCTTTGCTGTGCAGAAGCTTTTGATCTTGATCCAGTCTCAAAAGCCCATTTTTGCTTATGCTTTCTTTGCCTTTGGAGACATGTCTTGAAAGAACTTGCTGTGGCTGATGTCAAAGAGGTTATTGCCTATGTTCTCCTCTAGGATTTAGACAGATTCCTGCCTCACATTGAGGTCTTCTACCCATTTTGAGTTTATGCTTGTGTATGGTATAAGAGAATGATCAAGGTTCATTCTTCTATACATAGCTTTCCAATTTTCCCAGCCCCATTTATTGAAGAGACTGTCTTTTTTCCACTGTATATTTTTTTCCTGCTTTGTCGAAGGTTATTTGACCATAGAGCTGAGCATCCATATCTGGGCTCTCTACTCTGTTCCACTGGTCTATGTGTCTGTTTTTGTGCCAGTACCATGCTGTCTTGGTGATCACAGCTTTGTAGTAAAGCTTGGAATTAGGCAATGTGATATCCCTAGTTTTGTTTTCTTTTTCAACATTCTGTTAGCAATTCAGGGTCTCTTCTGGTTCCATGCAAAGTTGAGGATTGTTTGTCTCAGCTCTTTGAAAAATGCAGTGGAGCTTTGCGCAGTGGCAGTATCGTAGCCAATGAGGTTTATCCGAGGCGCGATTATTGCTAATTGAAAAATGCAGTGGAATTTTGATCAGGATAGCATTGAAAGTATAGATTGCTCTAAGCAGTATAGACATTTCAACAATGTTTATTCTTCCGATCCATGAGCATGGAATGGTCTTCCATCTTTTTGTGTCTTCTTCAATTTCTTTCATGAGTGTTCTGTAGTTCCTTGAGTACAGATCCTTTACCTCTTTGGTTTGGTTTATTCCCAGGTATCTTATCATTCTTGGTGTTATAGTAAATGAAATCATTCTCTCATTTCCCTTTCTATATTTTCATTATTATTGTTAAGAAAGCAACTGATTTCTGTACATTAATTTTGTATCCTGCCACATTACTGAATTGCTGTATGAGTTCTAGTAGTTTGGGGGTGGAATCTTTTGGGTTTTCCATATAAAGTATCATGTCATCTGTGAAGAGAGAGAGTTCAACTTCTTTGCCAATTTGAATCCTTTTATTTCATTTTGTTGTCTGATTGCTAGGACTTCTAGTACATTGTTGAACAACAGTGGTGAGAATGGGCATACTTGCTTCCTTATCTCAAAGGTAAGGCTATCAGCTTTTCCCCATTGACATTCACTGTGGGTTTTTCATAGATAGACTTTATGAAGTTAAGGAATGTTCCAGCTGGAATCTAGTATAAGAATTAGAATCTCCTCCCAACAATTTAACCTGGTCGGTGTATATAGGAATGGGCTCAGCATTCCAAGACACAGGTTATAATTTAGGGGGAGTAGGGACTATCCTGGGCAGATGCTCTATGGGTTTGGCAGGCTATAATAGCCAGAAATACCAGGGACATAGAAAATGGGGTGTGCGACATCACTCTTTCTCTTATTATCCGGTCAGCCCCACGGGTCAGAGCTATAACCCGATCCGATGAGTGGGGAGAGTCCATATTAGGTGGATTGTCCATCCAGCGGTGGCAACAGTGTTGCTCATTCTCCAAGAATAGGTTGTCTAGAAGAGACCCATGGGTGGTGTCCTGTAATGTCATTGGTGTTGCTGTTGTGGTGGTGTTAGAGGATTCCGGGGTGGAGTCTCATAGTAGGTCTACAGATCTGGGGGGGTCCATCATCCAGGGTGATTCATCCAGAGTTTGGGGCCAGCAGATGGCATTGGTGAGACATAGGTCCATACCAGGTGATTAGGAATCCATAAAGGGGAATCAGCATCCTATGGAAAGACACAAGCATACCCTCACCTCCATGTTACAACCACATTTGGGCCCTTCCATTGCCCAGTGAGAAGGTCTTTCCATTTTACCATAGCCTTTGGCTTTGTGAAGTCAGGATCACAATATATTAAGGGTTTCTTTAGAGTCCACATTAAGATGCTTAAGAACAAACAATGTATGGGAAAATATGTGGTGAGGAGAGCTATATTTAAATTCTCCTTCCTGGAGTTTTTTTAATCTGGGTTTTTAAGGTCTGGTGCGCTCTCTCCACTATGGCCTGCCCCTGTATGGAATTCCCGTGGTGTGAGCAATCTGGAATGTATCGTTAAATTTTTTGAAAGCCCCATAGGTATATGTAAGGGTGTTTTCTGTCTTAATTACTCTGGGAATATCCAGATGGGAGAAGCAGAGAAACATACACTGGATGACGTCTTTGATTGCTTCTCCTATGCGAGCTGAAGCAATAATCACGTGTGAAAAGGTGTCAACACAGACATGAACATAGCAAAGTTTACCAAAGAAAGGGATGTGGGTAACATTCATTTGCCAAAAATCATTAGGTCGGAGTCCCCGTGGATTTACTCCATGTGGGAGATTAGGGAGATAGGTAAGGCAGTGACCACAGTCCCAAACCATGCCTCTAGCTGCCTCTCTAGAGATCTTAAACTGTAATCTTAAGGCAGAGGCATTTTGGTGATGTAAAGAATGAGAGGCACAAGCCTCTTCAATAGAAGAGAAAACCTTTAGCTTACTTAATATATCTACTTGATGGTTTCCTTCCTGTAAAGGGCCTGGGAGTATGCTATAGGCTCTAATATCACCCACGAAGAAGGAGATGTCCTTTTGATGGATAAATGTCTAGGGTTGACTTAAAAGGGAAAAGATAGTGGTTCTATGTTGTGGCAAAGAGGCAATTTCAATATGTGGAAATAGTCTGGCTATATATTGTGAATCTGTGTATAAATTAAAAGGACTCTGTTCTGATAACTGCACATGTGCCACCCCATGCTGCTGTTAGGATAGTTAAGGCCATTTTATTTTGTAAAACTGCTTAACACATTTGTGTTTCTGTTTTTTAATAGAGAAATGCTATTTTGAGTATCACTAAGGTCTTTAACCATGTACTTGTTAAGACTTTTTATGTGGCAAACAACACCCTCCAGTCCCAAAGGGGGAACAAAAATGGATGTTAGCTGGTCACCAATGAGGTACAGAATGAGTTCATTATGATACTATATGATACTACAGACAAGGAAAATCAGTTACCCTGCAACACACAACACTTCAACAGCCAGATCCAGAATGTAACATACCAAACAAGCAAGCCTAATTAGTCAAGACTTTGTTCAAGATTTAAATCTTGGGGAAGTTTGTTATAACCTTTTAGAGCACATGCTGAAATAGGATTACAGATGTTAAAGATCTGATAAAACAAAACACAGAAACTGTTTTTTTGTTTTGTTTTGTTTTTGTTTGTTTGTTTGTTTGTTTTTTCCTGGGCCGGCAAAAAGAAAACTATTTACATTTTCTTCTTAACAACAGATCAATTAATCTAAGAAAACTTTGTCTTTTTGAACAGAGAGAAAATCAGCTTTCTATACCAGTGTCTTTTTTTTTTTTAAGATTTTTATTTATTTATTTGACAGACAGAGATCACAAGTAGGCAGAGAGGCAGGCAGAGAGAGAGGAGGAAGCAGGCTCCCCGCAGAGCAGAGAGCCTGATGTGGGGCTCGATCCCAGGACTCTGGGATCATGACCTGAGCTGAAGGCAGAGGCTTTAACCCACTGCGCCCCTATACCAGTGTCTTTTTAAAATTCATTTCAATCTTATCCATCCTGCCATACCTAAAATTCCATTCCAAAGATTTCCCTTCACAAACCTTCTACAAATTTCCTTTGCATTCAGGTTTTGTCCCAAGCCATTTCCTTCCAAATATCCATCTCATTTAGGACAAAATTACCTCCTTTTACCTTCAACAAAATGCATTCCTCGGGCGCCTGGGTGGCTCAGTGGGTTAAGCCGCTGCCTTCGGCTCAGGTCATGATCTCAGGGTCCTGGGATCGAGTCCCGCATCGGGCTCTCTGCTCAGCAGGGAGCCTGCTTCCCTCTCTCTCTCTGCCTGCCTCTCTATCTACTTGTGATCTCTCTCTGTCAAATAAATAAATAAAATCTTTAAAAAAAATGCATTCCTCTTCCTTATATATTTCTTACATATCTTCTACTTTTCCACATACAGGGTTGTTTCCCTTATTTCCATCAGTCTCAGTCACAGTTAGCAGAATTTAGTACACTTAGAAACACCTTAGTCTCTGGTGATGGCTAGATATTAACCATTTGTGAACTTTTACAACAGAATTCTTTAGATGGCAAATTTATGAATCAGATAAGCACAAAACTGTTTACCAACAGATTTAAATGTTCTTAGTTTCTTTGCAGTAAGAAGCCAAAAGCACAAACCCATCTAGTACTCAATGTTTTAGCACTTTATCCTATTTGGAAGAGAGCTAGATGTTCAACAAATTTAATTCCATTTGTCATCCAAGCAAAACTTTAAACTTTCAGGTTACCAAAGACTTTGAAAGCTATCTCAGCAATTACCCATGAAAACGTTGAGACAGACAATTATCCATCAGTTTAGTCATATCTTTGTTAACAAATTTCAACAGATAACACAAGCTTATTTAACCTTCAGTAAACTTTGAAGTTTCATGTTTACTGCAGATAACTTAAAAGACATATCTATCTTAATTAAACCAACAAACTTAACTTAGTTCAAATACTGATTTATGTTCCACCTGGGCCCACTCCACTTTCAATGTTTATCTGAGACACAGGTGGGGAAATCTGGAGCAGGAGGTGTTATGTCCAGGGAGTTCTCTTTTTGCTGCTTGACAGGAAAGAGAGGAGGAGCCATGATGCAGGAGGCACTGAGGATGGCCTAGAGGCCAGCTCTGCAGGCCACACCCAAGTTGGTGCAGAAACAAGAGAAGGGGGAGACAGAAGAAAAAGGTGCTGCCAAAAGACAGAGAAAGTGTTCCCAGTGTTTAGAACTCATCAGCTCCAACAGAGGAGCAGACACCATGTTTTCCCACCAACAAGGGGGCAGGGGTTAGGTAGTTCAGGTTGGGCCAGAGAAGACAGAGAAACAAAGGGAGTTTTGGCTGCTGCTTGGGAATATTCCTTAAAGTTGTCCTCGAGTTAGACTAACCATAGTTGGCTCCAGTTATAGCATTTAACATGGGAAATGAGTGAGGGAGAAGCCCCCACATGTGTTAGGAGAAACAGAGAGATAAAGTTAGAGACCCCTTTGCTAGGGAGGGCCTGTGAATCCTCCAGCAACCTGTGTTTACCAGGAGGTAGCTTATTTACATAATTATCATCCAATATGTCAAGAGGGAGTTTACTAGCTGACCCATTTGGGCAAACACATTCTGCAAAAGGCCTTAGGTCGGGGTCCTGGTGTAGAGCAATGAAGGCCTAGGTATGAGCAATGAAGGTATCCTATGTCCATATGCCCTGTTTCCTGTGGAGGGGATCTAACTGATAGATCCCAATGAAGCCATGAAGAGTTATAGGAGCTCAGTCCTTTCCTAAGTTTTGTAATTCAAATTATTTCCAGTGGGTTAGAATGGCACCCCAAGGTAGAGTACTTGTGAACTGAAGAAGTCTACTGAGGCCATGGTCCCAGTAAAGTAAAGAAAGTCCAATACCAAAGCCCCCCTTGACTCTTGGGTGGCATCCCATGCAGGATATGTCAGAGGTTCCTATGTGTCAAAAGTGACCAGAAGAGGGGTGCCTGGGTGGCTCAGTGGGTTAAAGCCTCTGCCTTCGGCTCAAGTCATGATCCCAGGGTCCTGGGATCGAGCCCCACATCAGGCTCTCTGCCTATCAGGGAGCCTGCTTCCTCCTCTCTTTCTGCCTGCCTCTCTGCCTAGTTGTGATTTCTCTCTGTCAAATAAATAAAATATTTTAAAAAAAGTGACCAGAGGCATCCCTCACACAAGACATCCCTATTGATCACAATCCTGCCTTCCCTGGGAAGGAATTCTTGCCATAAAAGGCCCTAGAGGGGTGCCATCACCCCTCCCCTACCCCATTGCATCCTAGGCTACAGATGGGTGCCTGGTGAATGGACTAAAACACCGTGCTGTGCTATGCCATCATCTGTCCTGAAGGTTGTGTACTGTTTTGTCATTTTAAAATGGAAAATACCAGACAAGTATTACACGGGGAAATTACCCAATTTTGTAGCTCTAAGTAGTTAGTAGAGGACACTGACAAGAAACAGTAAAGACTGAAATCCATCATGGTCTAAGTGATACTCCAACATACATGGTCCTTACAGCCACCTTCCCTAGGAAACGGTCCCCAGTTGGGTTTTAATTCAGTTGTGTACTGGCTTTGGCTAGCTCCCAGTGGAAGTCCCATGGCCAATGTGGCTAGACCAGGGATGTGGAGGGGATCACATTAGATCAATCAGGAGGAAACCTCACACAGGAGTCTTAAGATTGGCAACCCTCCTGATGACTTAGGTGCCCAAGACAGACGACTTTATATAAGAACAAGAATAGAGAGAGGGCATCAAGTTTCTGGGTCTCCTTACCATCTGGCCAGGGGTACTAACTTCCAGCCAAAAGGCAGACATTCTCCTCCCCATAGATTAGCTGCGGGCTAGAGAATTATAGCCTGAGCAATCAACATGAAGGTGTTCCAATAAGACCATACTCCTTGAAAAGCCCATGAAATGAGAGTAAAAGAAAAAGAAAGTACTCACCAATTTTGCACCAAAGCTGAGTCCAGATGTAAAGACTCAAAGTCCCACTTGATGAAGTCTTAGAATATAAGTGAATCTCAGTAGGGTGAGGTCCAGAGCCAATAACTAAGAAAGAATTCTTAGACATCTTTGGTGCAAAATGGTGGTTTATTATAAAGCACAGGGACAGAACCTATGGGCACTGGTGCAGGCTGCTTTTAACTCTTTCAAAAGTTTGTAAGGTAAGGGTTCCCAATGAACATCATCATCAAATTCTCCCCCAAATGATACCAGATAACACTGTATAAATTCTAGGTCTCCTTCCTTCTCAGTGTCCCTAAGGGCCACTTGAAACTGGCTTGGCCGGTTAGGTGGAGGTGGTGGGAGAGGCCACAGAGTATTTCCTTGTTTTACATCATTATCTCTACAAACTGGAAAATCTAGGGCATCAGCTGTTGAAGTTTCAGGCTTAGTTTCAAAGGGGGTTGCCAGTGAATCTTTGAGAGGGGAAACCCCCTCCGAGGAGAGAAAAGTAGGTCAGAGGGCTCCATGGTGACCTTACTTTGGGACTCAGCTGTACCTTTGGGAATATCATAAATCCTTTTGGTTTGTTGGTGGGGCTTGAGGGCTTCCCTAAATAAAGTACATAACAAAAAGGCGTCAACAGGGACCTTCTGAGGCCCAACTTGCACATAATACTGCTTAATATTTCTCCCAACCTTGTTCCATATTTCTAAGTTGACAGTGCCCTCCTGGTGGAACAAAGGGCATTACTCCTGCACAAAGTACAGGAATCGAGCGATCTGTTGGGGAGAAATCTTTATGCCCTTTTTTAACAACTTGTGGTGTATGATATAAATAAAAAGTCTTCTTTCCTTCGACTCTTTATGGCCCATTGCTTCTCAAAATATCAAGTTCTTTAACTTTCCACCACTATTACCCTATCTCTACAGGGAGGTCTGCAGCACCCTACAGTGGAGTCCTAACCATACTGTAGAGTATAGAAAGAAACTGACCTTCAGGTCCCTGTTCATGCGCCACTTGCTGGGGTCCAGCCTCTGCAAGTTCAGGTGTCCCTAAAGGATGGATATTATCGGTGAGGGGAATGAGAGAGGCAGACAGCGAGTTCTGGTCAGTAGTCAGGCATCTCTACTTTATTTTGATTATCGAGCTTCTTATATAGGCAGTTTAATGGGGGCAGGGGGTTTACATTCATACAGATGACATTTAAGGACTTAAATGTTCATCAGATAATTCCTCTTTGTTCAGCACAAGTTGTTCTAGTATAAGCTATAATAGGTACAAACTGGTGCCAGTGAGGGAACAGGGTCTTGCTTTTTGAGTAATCATGTTTCTGGGAAAGGGCCATAAAAACATTTAGGAGGTAGTGAAAATATGTCCACTATGTAATATATCTATAAGGAACTATAGGAAAACAGGTTATAGGTTAATGGAAAACGAGAAGCTTTAGGGATGAACTAGGTAGTCTAAGGGTTGAAGAAGAAGAATTGGAAAACAAATAAGCTATACTTAGATATTTAGTGAATGATCAGGCTTAATCATTATATAGACAATATGTTTACAAAAGATTTCTGTAACATTATTTGTTCTAAACATCCATTGTAGTTAAAGAGCATTGCTCATTCCAACAGGAATAATTAACTCATGGGATCTCTGAGAAACAGATCCACAACCTAAGGGAACGGCCTTTAGAATCAGTTATATCATCAGGTTTCTTTGAAGCTTTATGTGCTTAGGGACCCTTTTGATCCTTTACCCTCAGATCTGTCCTCCCTTGAGTGCTCCATTACTTTGGATTGTTTTATTTGATCCAGGAAAGTAGGTTTAGAGGACAAAAGTTATCAATGAGAGAGATACTGGGTCCTAGAGTTGGCAGGAGACTCGATGGACCATATTTAACCTGAGGGGTTTGTTCTGCCCTCGGCAGTGTCTCACTTGGAGTTAGCAGGCATGGTGCAGCTCAAGGCTTAACCCAGTGGGGCTCCGCACTCAACCAGGCCTCATGGCTCCCAACAATTCCCTCTATCCCTACACTTTGAATCATTTTCCTAAGGAATGGATGCTGTATCTTGTCAAATGCTTTTTCTGCATCAATTAAGAGGACGATGTGGTTCTTCTCTCTTCTCTTATTGATTTGTCCTGTCACATTGATTGATTTGAGAATGTTGACCACCCTTGCATCCCATGGATAAATCCCACCTGGTCATGGTGGATAATCTTTTTAATGTGCTGCTGGATCCTGTTAGCTAGGATCTTGTTGAGAATCTTTACATTCATATTCATCAAGGATATTTGTCAGAAATTCTCCTTTTTGTTGGGATCTTTGCCTGGTTTGGGGATCAGGGTCATGCTGGCTTCATAAAAAGAGTCTGGAAATTTTCCTTCTGTTTCTATTTTTTGAAACAGGAGAATAGGTATTATTCCTTCTTTGAATGTTTGGTAGAATTCTCCAGGGAATCAATCCGTCAGGTTCTGGGCTTTTGTTTTTTGGGAGGTTTTTGACCACTGCTTCAATCTCAATACTAGATATTGGTCTATTCAGGTTGGCAATTTCTTCCTGATACAGTTTTGGAAGATTATAGGTTTCCAGGCATGCATCCATTTTGTCTAGGTTGCTTAACTTATTGGCATATAACTGTTGATAATAATTTCTAATGATTGTTTCTATTTCCTTGGTGTTAGTCATGATATCTCCCCTTTCATTCATAATTTTATTAATTTGGATCCTCTCTCTTTTCTTTTGGATTAGTTTGGCCAATGGTTTATGGATCTCATTGATTCTTTAAAAAAGCAGCTTCTAGTTTTGTTTATGTGTTCTACTATATCTCTAGTTTCTATCTCATTGATCTCTGCTCTAATCTTGATGATTTCCCTTCTTGTGCATGAGGTTGGCTTAACTTGTTGATTCTCTAGTTCTTTAAGGTGTAAAGAGAGCTAGTGTATTCTGGGTTTTTCAGGGGTTTTGTTTGTTTGTTTGTTTGTTTTTAAAGCAAGTTTTTTTTTTTTGTTTTGTAAAGATTTTATTTATTTGACAGAGAGAAATCACAAGAGAGGCAAGCAGAGAGAGAGGAAGGGAAGCAGGCTCTCCGCTGAGCAGAGAGCCCGATGCGGGACTTGATCCCAGGATCCTGAGATCATGACCCGAGCCGAAGGCAGCGGCTTAACCCACT
Organism: Meles meles; assembly: GCF_922984935.1. Lineage (NCBI taxonomy): Eukaryota > Metazoa > Chordata > Mammalia > Carnivora > Mustelidae > Meles > Meles meles. The sequence goes on along the minus strand of NC_060067.1, from coordinate 80,166,743 downwards.
GAGCCACCCAGGTGCCCCTGTTTGTTTGTTTTTGAGGGAGGCTTGGATGGCTATGTATTTCTACCTTAATACCACATTTGCCATATCCCGTAGGTTTTGGACCAAAGTGTCTTCATTATCATTGGTTTCCATGAATTTTTAAGTTCTTCTTTGATTTCCTGGTTAATCCAAACATTCTTAAGCAGGGATATCTTCAGCTTCCAAGTGTTTGAATTCCTTCCAAACTTTTTCTTGTGGTCGAGTTCCATTTTCAAAGCACTGTGGTCTGAGAGTATGCAGGAAATAATCTCAGTCTTTTGGTATCCATTAAGCCTTGATTTGTGACCCAGTATGTCATCTATTATGGAGAAAGTTCCATGTACACTCGAGAAGAATGAGTATTATGTTGTTTTAGGGTGGAATGTCCTGTATATATCTATGAGGTCTATCTGGTACGGTGCATCTTTCAATGCTATTGTTTCTTTTTTGATTTTCTGCTTGGATGATCTGTCTATCACTGAGAGTGGCATGTTAAGATCCCCTACTATTAATGTATTCATATCAATATAATTCTTTATCTTGAATTATCTTTAAAATTATCTTAAAATATTTTAAAAATTATATTTAAAATGATCTTTATCCTGTACTGGGTGCACAAATATTTACAATTGTTAGATCTTCTTGGTGGATAGATCCTTTAAGAATGATATAGTGTCCTTCTTTATCTCTGACTATAGTCTGACTATAGTATAGATAGTCTCTGTCTATAGTTTAAAATCTAATTTATCTGATATTAGAATTGCTATCCCAGCTTTCTTTTGAGGCCAATTGTCATGAAAGATGGTTCTCCATCCTTTCACTTTCAGTCTGGATGTATTCCTAGGTTCAAAATTGGTCTATTATAGACAACATATGGATGGGTCCTGTTGTTTTATCCAGTCTGTGACCCTATGCCATTTTATGGGCGCTTTTAGGCTGTCCACATTGAGATTGATTATTGAAAGATACATTTTTATTGACATCATGTTGCCTGTGAAGTCCTTGTTTCTACAGATAGTCTCTATAAATTTCTGTTCTATGACACTCATGGGTCCTTTCTTCTTTTATAACCCCCCCCCAATATAACTTGTAGTGCCAGTTTGGTGGTCACATACTCTTTTAAACCTTGCTGGTCTTGGAATCTCTTTATCTCTCCATCCATTTTGAATGTCAGTCTTGCTGGATAAAGTATTCTTGGCTGCATGTTCTTTTCATTTAGTGCCCTAAAAATGTCTTGCCAGCCCTTTCTGACTTGCCAGGTTTCTGTGGATAGGTCTGATGTTATTCTGATGGACTTTCCTCTATATGTAAGGAATCTCTTCCCCTAGCTGCACTCAAAAGCTCTTGTCTAATATTATGATTCATCAATTTCACAATTAAGTGCCTTGAGGTCTTTCTAGATTAGTTGATCTTGGGGACAGGGGAGTTCTTTCTGCCTCTAGGACACAAATGCTAGTTCCATTCCCCAAACTGGGAAAATTTGCATCCAGAATTTGTTCAACTATATCTTCTAGTCTTCTGTCTTTTTCTACCCCCTCAGTGATCCCAGTAATTCAGACACTGGAACTTTTCAT